>NW_009698785.1:0-60554 GCF_000703405.1 Apaloderma vittatum | reverse complement strand
GCTCGAACTGCTTGCGTGCTCGTCCGTGAGGGATGAAGTGATTTGTTACCCAGGGCTTGGGAAGCCAACGCCCTGTTAGCACTGATGGCTTTTTCTCAGGACTCGCATTTCCCATTCCACGGGTAAAAATAAACCATCTAACTCGTACGGAATTATATTCCTTTTTTGACAGAGCTGTACTTTCTCGCCCACAGGCTGGTTACTGATAGTTGATATTTGCACAGAACAGCTCAGCCCCAAGCTGTACGTAATGCAGCTGGCTTAACTGTAGTGCAGCATAGGTTGTGTCTTAAAAACGCAGGAGTAGAAAGAGAACTTAGTAAAGCCAGGTGGTGTTAAAATTGTGTTTCACCTGCTATGTTTTGCTGTCACCCCAAACAAGAGTGCTGAGTCTTTTTAGAAGTGCAGCTTCACACTAAGTTATCTTTTTGTACTTCGAGGCAAAAAAAACCAACCACAAAGATATTGCAGGCCTGTCATTTTCACTTTTGTCATTCCTGGTAGTTGTCCTTAGTCCTGACTGGTTTTCCGTCTTCTATTTTGCAGAGAAAATTAATTCAGTTCGCTTGTGTTTCGTTTTGTACTAATCAAGCTTACTCATTTTAGTCTGCTTATATGGTGTAGATCCTTCATCTTCCTGAGACTCTTTTGCAGAGTCTTTGTCTGGTGCATGGTAACTACATGACTAATAAATGGCCCCAAATCATGAAGAAGAGCCTTGCCTGAGATGCCTGTGAAGTACCATTCTAGACTACTAGGGTCTCCTGTTGAGAGGAAGCTGAGTGTAGCAAAGAACAAATGCTGTTAGTGCTCTCAAGTAAAGTTTGGATGCAGAAAAGCATAGTAATCTTTGTGGTTTTCAGTTTGTGGAAACTTCCTCAGGGTATGGAATTTCTTTCTACTGTGGAAAAAATTGCCTTTTATTTCATCATGAATTTGTTTTGACATCATTTGGTATTTGTTTTGCTAGTTCTCTGTGCTGTTCTGACACTTCTCTGTATTACCATACCTTTCGCATGCAGCTCACTAGGGTCTCATTTTTGCCAAAGTATTTTTTAATCTAGAAACTTAAATGCTATGAACATTCATCTGAGTAATCTGCTTCATCTCAAATGGTAGTCAGAGTGGTCACATAGCACATTAAAAACACTTATTTGCACCATTTTGTAATCAATGTATTTGATATGCAACTTGGAAAAATATCTGAGCTTTCAGTCAGAAGTAAGGACACACATTTCTATATTGAATAATGATTCTAAACTTGATGGGGCTCTCTTGAATCAGTCCATTTTTTTGCTAATGACTAACATCCAAAATACTGGATTTAGTGCTTCTTAAGATACATCATATAGAGATCCCCCATACTGTTGTAGTTCTTCCAAGTAAAGTTAAATGAAGGTTTGTTAACTAGGTGCTATATGAGGTTTATGTGCTAGCTGATTCAGAAGTTGTGGCAGTGACCACTTTTTTTAAAATACAAAACACATCCTTTTTTTTATACTGTCTTCAAGATGAAAGATTGAGATGATTTTAGCAATGCAGTCCTTTTTCTACACCAAATGAGACCCATATACCAAAATACAATTGAGATGTAAGAGTAGGTGATTTACCCAAAAGCTACAAAGTGTGTGTAAAACTAAAATTAAAAAAAAAAACCACAAAAAACACATGACCTGATAGGCTCGATTACTAAGTATGGCTAACTAAATATGTTTTTTTGTGTGTGTTTTTTTTTGCCTAGTACTCAAGTAAGGATGCCTTAAGAAGATAACTATGGATAAATATATTAAAGTGCGAAAGATTGGAGAAGGATCCTTTGGGAAAGCAATTCTTGTAAAATCTAAAGAAAATGGCCAACAGTATGTCATCAAAGAAATAAACATCTCCAAGGTGAGTGATTATTATTATTATTACTGTTCCTTTTTTTTTTTTTTTTATATTTCTGTTCCTCAAAAATCATTTTTTTCTTTTTGAAGATGTCAAACAAGGAGAGAGAAGAATCGAGGAGGGAAGTTGCTGTCCTGGCTAACATGAAACATCCAAATATTGTCCTGTATAGGGAGTCATTTGAAGGTAAGATTAACTGAGTAGAATCCGAAATAATAATAATAAGTGACTATCTGTGCACTATTTATTGTGTTTATTTTAAAAGTATATGCGTTTCTTGTCTTTAATCAGTCTTTTAGTGTCTCTTCGTGCATCAATTTTGTCTGATGCTTAAATGAAAGGGTTATGGTCTCTTGTTTTTTCTCTAAAGTGTAAGTGTCCTTGAATACTTATGTATACCCTGATGATTTGGATGCTTGTGTATGTTAAATATGAGTATGGTCTAAATTTGGGGTTTGATAATCTAGCAAGAGCAATTTTTATCTCAAAGTCTATTGTCTTAGAATGCAGTCTTCAGTAGTTGCAATCATTTCATTGCTTTCAGAGCTGTAAAAATAGGTAGGAGTGTTTACTTCATCAAGTTGTGAAGGAAGGAGAGATATAACTGCACATTGTTTTCACACTGAATGTCTTGGAAAATGAGCAGAACATATAAAAGATTCCAGGAGCCTGTCTTACAGGTTAAAACACTGTTTAAAAGCCTAAAAGTTATCTGACATACTGTTCAGGGAGACTGCTCCTTTCTCCTTTACTTCCTCTCTGCTGAGTTTCATATGTCTTTGGGGGACTTTTATTTTTTCTATGCATTAAATTAAAATTTTGTGCCATAGTCATTGTACAGTCGTAATCTTTTGGTTTATAAAATCATGCTTCAGTTTTCTCTGTAATAGAGGCCTGTCCTTTCTTTCCCTTTTTATTTTCACAAGGTAGATCCTGTAATCTGTAGTTCACAAGACTTGATATTGCATCCTTATTGCTAAAGCACATTGACTTTGAACATAGTGATTTGATTTATAAAATAGAATTATTTCAGCAACAGGTTTGCAAGAAATCTAGAGTCCTAGGATCATCTTCTAAAATAATACCTATTATAAAGCTTGACCAAAGCAACAAACGTTGTAAACACAAAAGAAAAATCCTGGTTTTGATGTTTTGAAAGACAAGTTTCAGAAGCCTCTGCAAGAGTGAAATTTAACCAACTTAGATGATTTAACTAATTTTGACTCTATTTACAAATTTTTTTTTAAGTGCTTAGGACTGACTCTTTCAAAAAATAAGAGTTTTTCTTTTGAGCAGCATGTCATTTTATGCATTTATTCAGTCATGCTTAATATATGAGAAGTGTAGTTCTTGTGGTTTTGGTAACTTGCAATTTGCTTCTGCATAATCTGTAGCTGGAAAAAAATGGCATTGGGGAACAAAACTGGAACTTAGTGTGAAATTTGTTATATAGGTATATATCTCATAATGGAAACTACCTGATCATAACTTAAGAGGTACCTATTTTTAGGGTAGAGGATCTATAAGATGTTTGAAAGCAAGTTGAAGAGTGGTTTTATGCTGAATTCATAAAGGGACACTTTTACCTTCATAGTGGTTTTGAACCCCATTTTGGGGCATTGGTTCCGCAGATGTGATTTATTTTTTTTCCTTTTCATATCAAAATAGTCTGATACTACCAGAAATTGGAAACTTAGATTGTGAAACTCAAAATAATAAAAGCATTTTTGCTTGAGGTTTGAAAAAGGGGCTAACAAATGATATCTGAAGATGTGCGTGAAAAGGTTGGGGTTTTTGTCTTGTTTTTTTCTGGGACTACAGTGAAGATATTTGGAAAGTTATGTTAAAAATGAGGAATGTTTTTGTTATAATTTGTGTTTTATTTTACAGAAAATGGCTGTCTCTACATTGTGATGGATTACTGTGAAGGAGGAGACCTATTTAAGAAAATAAATGCACAGAAAGGAATCTTATTTTCTGAAGATCAGGTAACAGCAAACTGCTCTTTTGTTGCATGATATTTTTTCATGAGTTTTAAGTTATTTTGCTTCAGTTTGGCAGATATAGTTACTTAATCTAAAAGGAGGTTCTCAAATTGTGATTCTTATTGCCATCAGTCATAGCAGTACCTTAAAAAAAAAAAAGGTAACTGGGAATCCTGAGTGTGGTAACTGTGGTTTTGCCTGTATATGTAAGGTGCTTTAAAAAAGTTAGATCTCTTGCAAAGTAAACCACATCTGAAAAGTAAGAAATACAGAAGGACATCATGAATGTTTTTTAAACTTTTATTTTTTTTTAAAGACATAATGGCATAGGATTTCTGCTTTGTGATAGTGATTTTCATTTATCAGAAGTACAAATTAGCATACTATGTGAGTATAATAATGTGAAATATGGCAATATAAAGATATGTCATTCAAAAGTTTCTTTGTCCATCAGAAAAAAAAATGTTGTACTGGAAGTATACCAGCAGGTTTACTTTTTCTGCAGTACCGGCTGTGAGGTCATTTGTAAGGTGCGAGAATTTGCAATAGATGAGATGATTTTACATACAGGTTTGTTGAAATTAAATAAAACCAGATAATGTAGGATTGAATTTTTTGGTTAGAAGTGACATATATTTCCTTGTTTATAAATTGTTTTTATGCTTTTGTGTCTGCATCCAGTAGGATCTCAAGTTACGTATGGTAGGAAAGGCTTAGTGGTATATTAGGTCTATTGATGGTACCCTATTCAGATAGGGTAGTCATGAAACATTTTGGATATAGCTTGTAAAACTTTTCATTTTTCTAATTTGGGCTCATTTTTATAAGAAGAGCTTAAGGTAGAAAAGTGAAAATTGCACCTGGCATTATACTGTGATTTTGACATGTATGTACTTGTAAGTTGAGAATGTTAAACTACTATTCACATGAAAAAGTTCTTGCCAGTATTCACTTTTATATAGTCTTTTTTGCAAAAAAGAAATTTTTGTTGGTTTGTTTATAATATTCTAGTTACATCTTGTTGGGGTTTTTTCCTTATTGATATCTGCTTTGTACTGTTTTGCTTTTTGAGATAAAATAGATAAAATTACTATATGATAAGTGTTTTGGTAAATATCGCTGTGGTCTTTTGGGACTCTTGGTTCATTAACTGCAGGAAGGCTTGTATTGTTTACAGCAGAAGTACAATCTTTAAGATGCAAGTTCCACATCTTAAACATTTTAGCCAATCAAATTCATATTGTGTACTTCTGTTAGGTTTATATACATAGTGAAACTAGTAGTATCAGGCTTAAAATCTGGGTAATATGCATATTGCCTTTAAAAGTTTGCGTTATACTGACAGTACTGTTATGTTTTTAATTATTTTATGGTATAAGTGAAGGCAGGTTTGTGGGAAGAGGGTTAAATCTTGAATTATAATAAAACTGATTTGATAACATCTTCAGTTATGTAACTGGGGAAAGTTTCAGATAAATAACAATGCTGATATTGCATTTTCTTTTATGCATAGATCCTGGATTGGTTTGTACAAATCTGTTTAGCACTAAAACACATACACGACAGAAAAATCTTGCATCGAGACATAAAGTCACAGGTATGTAGGTAACTATTTGTTTACTTCCAAAGTGATTGCATTCATATAGTGCTAGTGTAAGCTGGCAAATTATGGAAAATAGTCTTTTTATGCAAACACTTTAACACTGCAAACACTTCTTTTCTTCAGAATTGTCTGGAAGATATTTGTAAGATATTTGTACAAACAGATGAGGCTGTTTGATAAAGCTGTTTGAGTGTTACTCATATATTTATTTATGGGGGTATAAAATGTTACATTTTGGAATGTGCAGTAGTGTTTAATTTTTATGAAGTAGGACTAGAGTAGTCTGCTGTTTCATAATAGTCAATAACTATATAATGACTTCAGAGGGATTGAATGGCAGAAAACTTTAATCTTCCCAAAATATGTTGAGAACAAAAAGTGTGCAATTGTATGAATGTTTTAATTAACAGACTTCTTAAAATTTCTATATCAAGAATATATTTTTAACCAAAGATGGAACAATACAGCTGGGAGATTTTGGGATCGCCAGAGTTCTTAACAGGTAACTCCTTTCTGATATACTGTTCTCTCAGACTTAATCTAAATCACTTCACTCTAGGAAAACGCAATCTATCTGTGTCAGGTGAGTTAACTAGTTAACATTCATTCTTATTTTTTTTCCTTAGTACTGCAGAGTTGGCTCGCACTTGCATAGGAACACCATACTATTTGTCGCCAGAAATATGTCAGAACAAACCTTACAACAATAAAAGGTACTAATCAGCATTTTGTTAAGCATTTTGGATAAGGAGAAGAGAGCAAGTTCTTCTAGAAATCTAAGACTGATGGTGACTGATGGTGATGATGGTGACGGGAGGTTAGTTCATCTCTTACCCCAGAAGGTGCTGAGTCTCACTGTCTGAGTGGGACCTTAGTAGGTCTGTGCAGTACGAAGCAGCGTGATGCAGGGATGACTTTGCTTAATGTTCTGAATTTTAGGTCTATCCATGTTCTTAATTATGGTTCTACTTTTGCCTAACTGCACGCTAGTTTTACTGGCTTATCTTAGGCAGTATGAATGTGAGCGTGTGTTAAGGGTGAAATCACAAAACCAGGAGTTGGATTCTCTAAGCACATATGCAGTGAGGTGGCTCAGCTTGCTTCAGATAACAAAAGTCATACAGGTACTTTGCTTATATGTTTGCTGCCCTAGCAGTAGACTGTATCTGGTAACAGTGTCCCTAATGTAATTTAAATGGTCATTATCAAGTTAGTCTTACAGTGCATGAAGCTGCTGCACTGCTGCAGCCATTGCTTTGAGTGCCTTGTTGTAATTTCAGTTGGTTTCTTAAAAGGTAAAAGATTATTAATGTTCCTTGTCCCTTAATTTCTTCTACGTGGGATTTATTACACATTTCTAACAGAATTCTGTAATCCTGTAATGAGTGAGGGTAAAGTAAGTCAATGTTTCACAGAGTAAGTTGAGAATTGTATTTGCTGAATTAGGTGATGTGTTTTGGCTGGTTGTTTTTCTGTTAAATTCACCAAGACTTAAGGCAAGTGTATGTATTGTTTGCCTAATTTCTGTGATTGGAATGGTTCAGATGAAAAGGTCTAAAGAGAATCTGGACCCAAAATAACCTCATCTGGTTTTCAGGTTTTGGTTGTTGAATTCATTTTTTGTTTGGAGTTTTGTGGTTTGGAGCTGAAAGATGTCCATACAGGGGGAGCTTGTACATACACAAAATACCACCTTCTCCTTTTTAAAGACAGACTTCACAGATACTAGTTACTTGAAAGTGTTAAACCCAAAACTAATTCTTAAGATATGTTCTCTTTGTTTAGTGATATCTGGGCCCTTGGTTGTGTTCTCTATGAAATGTGCACGCTCAAGCATGCGGTGAGTAGAAACTTTTTGTGCCTTCAAAAAGAACAGTGATTTCAAAGAGTAATTTTGCCTTATGTTACAGAAATGTGTTTCACGATGGGAGAACAATTTTTAATGCCTTAAGAGTGGTAAATAGTCTCTGAAAGAATACTGCTTCAAGGATGGGAAGAGGCAACAAAGAAATTTTCCAGCCACTTAGTAGAAAAGATAAGATAGTGTGTACCTAGAGATAGCAAGTAGACCATTGTTTCGGAAGTTTTAATGAGCTATGCGTCCTTGGCGGTGCTTTGAACCAGACCTAAGCAAGGCTTTTCTAGTCAAAACCCTCATTATGGAGATTAGAGGGTAGCACAACATCAAAAATTATTTATGAAAGGCTCAAAGTGAGCCAAAATTAAATGTGGCACTGGATGATCACAACCACTGACTCAATTCAGAGCACTGAAAACTTGTTCCCCCACAACTGCAAGGAGCGTGCATGCTAATTTACGTGAGAGGCTAAGCTTATTTTAATGTACTGAACCAATACTGAATGTGATAGTTATCCCTAACCAGTAACTGTAGAACTAGTGGCAAAATAGGCGTGTTTATGCAAATAGATATGTTGCTTTTTTTTTTGATGTGATGTGCTAGTTTCATCTAGCATCCAAACTCATCCAACTTTGCTAATAAGCCAATGTCAGCTTTCTAAACTATCATTTAGTTTAGAGAGTTCTTTCTATGCAGTTGCTGCTTTTGGCAGCAAGTTGAAGAAAGGCTTTCATGGTGGCTGTTTGAAATTACCCTCCAACGATTCATCTCCTCTTCTTATATTGACCAGTATTTTCCATCTGTGTTCATGCTAATCTCAAGGTTCTTGGAAAAAAAAAAAAGGTCTTGAACATCTCTTATATGAAGAGAGACTGGGAGAACTGGGGCTGTTTAGTTTTGAAAAGAGAAGGCTGAGAGGGGACCTTATTAATGTAAACAAATATCTGAGGGGTGAGGGCCAAGAGGAAGGTGCCAGTCTCTTCACAGTGGTGCCCAGTAATAGGACAAGGAATGATGAGTATAAGCTAGAACACAGGAAGTTCCACCTCAGCACGAGGAGGAACTTCTTTCCTGTGAGGGTGACAGAGCACTGGCACAGGCTGCCCAGAGAGGTTGTGGAGTCTCCTTCTCTGGAGACTTTCAAAACCCACCTGGACGTGTTCCTGTGTGACTGCCCTAGGGGATCCTGCTCTGGCAGGGGGGTTGGACTAGATGATCCCTAGAGGTCCCTTCCAACCTCTGACATTCTATGATTTATGATCTCTCCAGAAATCTTAGCACTGTGTAATTTGTTTTCGATGTAGCTTTTTCATGAACTGTATTAGTTGAAAAAATTGTTAGATGTTGTGACAAATGATGCTGTGAATAGTGTTCCTTTCTTTCAAAAAAACTTGACATTTTCATTGAAAGTCGAATTTGGACTGGCAGGTTTTGTGCAGATGGATTAATGCCTTTCTGTTTAGAACAGGAATAGTTCTTAGAAAAAACTCCTGGGATGCAAGAGTTGCCTTTTTTTTTTTTTTTTTCCTTCTTCCTATATATGTGTGCTGTTTTGAAGAATATATCTATTTGCCAGTTAGGAAGTGAAAGAAAAACCACTTATTTCTGTCTTGTTTTGAGGTTTTTCTTTGTGAGTTTGTGTTTGATTGGGGTTTTTTTGTTCTTTTGGGTTTTTTTTAAGAAGCAATTACAGCAACATGAAAAAAACCCCAAAGGATAAGGGTTTAATTTCATTTCAAGCTTTTGTAATTTCTTACTGCTTAGTCCTTTCTGTGGCAGCAACGCTGACAATGTTGCCTTTCTGAGAGTTGATGGCAATAGGTTGTTTTCTGTGAACTGAGTGATACCTAGAGTTTCTTTTTATTGTACAAAGGAATTAAAATGACACGCTCTGTTGCCTCAGTTTAAGCTGAAGTCTAAGCATTCCTTTGGATTTTACACTGAATGAATGTGAATGCTTTGCATTCTTTCATTTGAAATGCAGCTTCACTAAAAAGGGCAGAGGGCATGTGATGATTGAAAGTGTTTGGGAGAGGAGGTCAAGCAGACAGTTATGTAATTATTCTTAATTGTATATCATCATTAGTTTAGATTTAGAGGGAGATAATTATGCGTTAGCAAAATTTGTATTTTATAGTATGAAGTAACTATCACGATGTATTTATAATCAGAACACTTTACAGCAAATTATTTTAAATGGATGATGTGTAAACTGTTGATGGCCTTGAAAATGTATTTTGTTATGTTGGTGTAGGGGAAGGTGTGTTGTTGGGGTTTTTTTTGTCTTCATTTGCAGCTTTGCAGACAGTACATGATGTGTAGTCACTGTTTTCTTTCTTGTGTGTTGACAGTTTGAAGCTGGTAACATGAAGAACTTGGTACTGAAGATAATCTCTGGACCTTTTCCTCCTGTTTCTGTGCATTACTCCTATGACCTACGTAATCTGCTGTCACAGTTATTTAAAAGGAATCCTAGGAACAGACCATCAGTAAACTCCATATTGGAGAAAAGCTTTATAGCCAAACGGGTTGAAAAATTTCTTACACCACAGGTATGAAATTAGTTTTAAATCTAGTTTTGCTAAAAACATCATAGGACTTTTCTTTATTCTAATGTTAATATACAATATGAGAAATTGAAGGGTATTCTCTAAAGCTTCTATAGAGATACTTTCAGTTGAGGAAAAAAGAGTTTTATTGTGAACTGTAAACAAAAATCTTAAATTACGCAAATATTTGATAGTTTTAAAAAAATAAATTTAAATTGGCATTTTCTTCAGTGTATTGTTTTGTGTGTTTTTTCTATATAGTGAGGAATTGTGACTGATATGTTGATTTGTTTACATATGCGTTTTTTCATAAAACGATGCTGTCAATGACTTCATCATTGCTGCTTTATCATAATTTCTTCAATCAGCTTTTTGTTTGGAATTTGGAATGGCCTGAAAGTTTGTTCTATGGAGTACTGCTAAGTAAACTGATCTTTAAATTTCTTAATGCTTGAATGTATCACATTTATGTAACCTCAAAGTAGTTGCTGACTATTCTGTTTAGAATCTCTTGCTACCACTTGACACCTATTCATGTCCTTTAATATAAATCTAAAAAAAAAAAATCAAGATTAAGAAGTGAATAATAGTACTGATACAAGGTAAATGATTATAAACAGAGAAAGGACATGGAGGAAATGAATGCAAAAGGAGACCTCATTAAATGCAAAGAATTCTAATGGATTCTAACTCACAACTAAAGAAATTTGACCAGAAGGCCATATATAATTGGAATTTGAGTCGTATATAAAATAAACTTTCAACTAATAATATTTCAGATTAAAATAAAAATGAAAGGTAAGATTTGGAAGACTTTACAGATAAGTTTATTCTTACTTTTACAGTAGTAATAGGTTGATCTGATTTTATTTGCAGTAGCTAGAGTGGATATGAAATTTTTATTTGGAGTTAGTCATGCGAAGTTTAATTAGTAATAGAGTACTACCAGATGACAATACCAATTTCTCCTACATTGAGTGAATACTTTATTTTCCAGCTGAATCACTGACATGTTTGACTTACGAGATGCTACCTAATCTTAAAAAATATGGAAAAACCCCACATCCAGAAAGCACCTTTTACTAAACATAGCTGTCACTGGTATGTTCCCATTCAGCCAGAGGTGGTCATTCTGTGACGCAGCTGTAACACCCATTTTCTTTTAGTTTCATCCATGGCTAAAGCTGTTGAACTCTCTTTTCGTTAGTCTAAGCTTAAGACATCTTCTGTAGTTGACATCTTCAACATGTTGCAACTATTGGTGAAATCATGCTCTTAAACGACAGGAAATAAGTCTTCCAGGTTTATATGAATACTTTCTTAATTTTCATAGTTAAGTAGGATATAGTAAAGAGTGGATCTAAATTAGCATCAATTAAAAAAAAGTGAAAAACAACAACAGGCTTTTTGAGCGGTACTGAAGAGTCTTATTTCTTTTCTGTCTGCTACTTGTTGTTGAAAGCATCAACTTTGTTTATCCTAAACCTTCCTCTTTCTGTTCAGTGGTACCCCATTTCTTACACTGATATTATCATTTGCTGCCCTTGCGTGTTTCTCCACAAAATCACATGTGGTGTTCTAGACCTGTCACATCACATCTTGGTCATTTTTTGTAGACTAAAGAGCAAGATTATTTATTCTTTGTACTGGAGCCTTATAACACTTCTAATTATCCTTGCTGCTCTACCAAGGTGTTGAGTTCAGATCTACACAGAGTATTGGAGGTGATGGTCTATTAAGGTTTGAATGTTATTTTTCTAGACTCCAATTTTTACCCAATAGGACTGTTTTCCACATTTTTATTATGATTATTTGATATGCCTGACACCACACCGTGTATGTTGTTCCTAGATATCCACATAGGTGTTGTCACCTTCCCGTCTTGAAAAGGATAGAGAAACTTAAAAACTGCAAATATTTTTGAAGAACTACTTTTTGACACAAGGTGTCTGAGAAACTGAAGTAAAATTTGACAATTACACAGAAGTTTAAAATGAACTATGCATAGAACTGTTGATGCTTACATTAACTTTCTTTATAGATTGTTAGTGAGTTCATAAATGAGGTAATGTGTGCCACCCAGCAGTCAAACTAAAATGTTCTCTTAAAATTAAGAGTAAATATGCCAAAAATGTTTGAAAATACTGAATCTAGCTTCATATTAGTATTAGTGATAGTAAAATTAATGCCTGAAGTTGAATATTCAGCATAAAGTTGAATATTGATTTAAATTAAAGTTATTGTAAATACTGTTGGTTAGATGCTTACTGGGAGAGGCAGACTTCTCTGAAAAAGAATTCGTTGTAGCTTCAGTCATGAATAACTGTTGACTAACTGTTCAACTTTTTGTGTAGCTTATTGCAGAAGAATTCAATCACAAAATCTTCCAGAAGTTTGGGCCACATGCTGCACCAGGTAAGGAAGTGTGTAAAGTACTTTTGCTTCCAGCTGTGGCAAGATAGTGTATGTAGGTTTATTCTCTGACTGGGTTTGGTGTGTTCTTGTACATAATTCTGGAAGTTTCAGAAAAAAAGAGAGGAAGGCAATTTTCTTCTCTCCCCTCAGGAGTTTGATGTAAGCAGGGTACAAATGATGCAAATACAAACTGTGATCCTGTAATATTTTAACTATACTTTTTCTTCTTGTGGTAGGCTATGCTTCCAAAATTTAAGGAGACAGTGAAGACTGCAAATGCTGGAAATAATTTGTATGTTGTTACTGTATGATTATTTTTCCCCACTTAGTAATGACAAATATGTAATAAGAAAGACCATTTCTTTGAAAAGCATGGGAGATATCATTAGAGATTCCAGGATAAAGCCCTGACTTCAGCCCAAAGCAGCAGAATTTCTTCTGCTGGTAGCAAATTAAATCATGGTTCATTTTGTCAAGATAGTTTTACCTTACTTCTTTTTTTTGTATTAGTTTGCCCTTTTTCCTCTAGTTTTTCTGCCCCCTCCCCTTTTTACATTTTATTTCCCTCTACTTGCTTGAAGCTGCAGCAAGGACTTGGGTGTCTTTTGAGAGTGTTGTTTCCTTGCTGCCCTGCTGTTCTGTAGTAAGAGAGCCTTGCTAACAAATCCACAATATTGGCATATCTTCAGGAGCTCTACAGCGGAAAAAAAATATCCCCGAAGGCCACTGAAGCTCTCCTAGAACTCATCTTCTGCTGACATTAGTGTTGCAGATTGCAGTTTAGTGGTGAGGCCTGTCTCTCCATTCCAGCAGTAAAATTTTTTGCTGTGTCCATGACAACTGTATAATAAAGCATGACAGCTTGAAATGAGCTTCAGTTCTCCGGTTTGAAGTGTTGAGAGTGAAAAGCTTAGGGACTGTGTTCTGCTGTTCCTTATCATGCATGAAATTTAGACAAGCTGTTTTGGACAACTGGGTATATTGCACTGACACATCACCTCGCGTGAATGAAATGTTAGCACTTCTCCCATTTTCTTTCAGCTTTACCGGTCCAAGATTTAGGGAAAAGGAAATGTGATACACTAGCCAGCCTGAATAGTTGTATAACAGTTTGTTTTGTTTTTTTTCTCTAGCTAAAAGACCAGCTCAAGAACAGATACTGACTTCAGTTGCACCAGCTCAGAAAATTACCAAACCTGCTGCAAAATACGGAGTGCCTTTAGGGATCAGGAAGTCTTGTGATGCACACAAAAAGCCTAATGAGAAGAAACCATTGGCTAAATCTAGACAAGTAAGAAGCCAAGTTACTTAAATTGAACTGATTTGCTCATACCTTATTTTAATGCTATGAAAATATTATTAATTAATTTTTTAAAAGTTTTTTATATGGACACGTACAGCTGCAGACAAAGTAATAGTAGTTTAAATGCTCTGCTTACTTCATTATTGATTTTTCTTTTTTTGATGGTGGTGCTGTTCAGATGGTTTTAATGACATTTGGAGACTACTACATTAGGTTTGGTTTTTAATTCCGCTGTTAAGTTACATGTGTTTTGCATGTTTTCAGTTCCTTTGTTGGTGTTGACCACTCTTAGAAGTATTGGAAGCCTGTAAGGTATACCAATGTCATTGACACTGGATAAGAATCTTAGCATCTTTCTTCTTTGTTCAAAAATAATCTCAAATTTTCAAAACATAGAAAATTACTGAAAAGGTTTTCTCAAGTGTTGTCAGACAGAGAAATTTTGTAATTTGGACACGCCTTTCCCAGACTTAATTCTATGAGCTAATGAGAAATAGTCTTCTGTATACTTTCATGCAGTTCTTCTGATCTTTCTTCCAGTCATCTTCTCTGTTTTCCTTATTACATACAGCTCTTTTTTTTCTCTCACTTTAATTACTGCAAGGCCAGGAGATGTTTATGATACAGTGAGTTTTGAGCTATATGCAGATACCAATCAACTAGCTCCCACTTCAGCAAGAGAGCTAATTCAAATTTTCTTCAAAATAAGGAATATTTTTGTTGTTGTTGTTGTGGGGTTTTTGTGGGTTTGTTTTGTTGTTCTTTTCTTCCCCCCCCTTTCCCCACGGCACTGCGGTGAAAATAATACTGAGGTATTTACCTAATTGGTAAATTTGATGGGTGGATAGAAAAATGTTCTTGAGATATATCTTATCTTTGAGGTTCAAAAGTTATTAGAGGTTTATGGAAAAGTTGATTGATCATACAAGCCTTATTGGCTTTTGTGATACACAGTTCAAAACAGAGAGCAAGAAGAAGGGAATACACAAATTTCTTATGTATACTTAAGAGACTGTGAGCATTTTTATGTTTTAAGGTTTGGTTCCACAACCACGTGCTAGTCTGCTGCTCTTTATAATCAGTTTGATCAGCCAACCAATCCAACTTGCATAGAGACTTCAAGTGGCAGGGTAGAGACTGGAAAAATATCCTGTTGTTGCATGTAAGCAGTCAGTAATGCTGCAATTTTAAGACACGGTCTCTTTGTGGATTGTACCTGGTGACAAGGTATAAGATGTAGGATAGAAACTGTGGCTGCAGTGTAATATAAGTTTCCTTCTATTTGCTGTTGTTCCAAGTATCATCATCAAAATAAAATATTTAGATAATCAAAAGAAAATATTATGAAGCTCTCTGTGTACAGTCGGAAAAAAAAGTAACCCTCACTCTTCTGAGAAGATTAAACAGTAGGGTTTATCACGTAGAGCTGCTTCTTTACCAGGTGTTCAGCAGTGGCTGCATTCCCTTCCATAGGTAATGGGAACTCTTACTTGTAAGAGAGTGTAAGCATAGCCTAATAAATCTGTTCTCCAAATAAAACAGAATCTTAGTATCTAGGGACTCTCAATGACTTAGAGTGGAAAAAGTTTGTAATGCAGGATGATATTGCCAGAGAAGAAAAATTAAAACAAAATAGTTTTAAAAATTACTGCCTTCAGATTTCAAGAGAGAACTTTCAGCAGAAGATCAACAAGTTACAGTAGAATTTACCCCTAGATCCTAGCAGTGCTTTTTGTTTAAAATCTCCTGAGTAATTAAGTATTTTAAACCCCATTTTGCACATGCTAAGTTGTGGGTTTGAGATTTTTTTTTTTTCTGATTAGAATTTTTCTTTTTCTTGCATCGTGCTATCTAATTTGAAGTTTCACCTTTTATCCAGGCATTTCCAGCTCCAGTGAAGAAAATGAATCCAGGAGAAGAAAGGAGGAAAATGTTTGAGGTATCATGAAATAATCTGCTAATTTTCAAACTAAGCAAAAGCTAAGTCCAAAAGAATGACAAAATAAAACCTCCAAACCTTTCCTCCTTATCTTTTTTCAAATATTATGTAACAGTGATTTATTTAAAAAAAATAAATTAATCTTCATGGATGTATACAAGCAATCAGAGCAGTAATCCATGTTGACAGAGGCTTGACGAAATGATGACTCAGTAATAATACCAAGTTATATGCTTATTTTTCAGGAACCTTCAAAAAAGAAAAGGTTAGAATTGCCTGAAAAGGAAAAACGCCAGAGAGATCAGGGAGACAAGGTTTGTGAAACTTTCTTTTTCCACTCATAGTAGTGTTAATCAAATATCTTGTCATGTGTTATGTGTTGCCTATGAATATGAACTAGTTCCTTTTCCCAATTACTAAGCATGTTTAATCCTTACACATTGCAGATCACTTTACTGAGGGCAGATGAAATGAGAAGAGTGGAAAAAGAAAGGGTAAAATATGTTTAAAATATATTAATAGTGAAGTTCAATTTTTGCTTAGTGGTTCCTTGAATTATGTTTTCCTGTATTGTTTTCTCCTTTAGATGGAACGAATAAACAGAGCCAGGGAACAAGGATGGAGGAATGTGCTTGGTTCAGGTGGAAGTGGTGATGTTAAGGTTGGCAGCAGATGCAGAAATGGGGTGTAGTCTGTTACCCCAACCTTTGGTTTTCTGGCATGGTCCTCTCTTTTCAGAAAGATCCGCTCTTGGAGATCAACTCTTGGGACTGCCATTTATTAATCTATGGATGATTTAAGAGAAACTGTATAACACACTCTCTTCTCTGAGTTTTTGGAGATTATGTGCAATTTTCATTTTTAATTCTTAGTAAATTTCTGAATCTCTTCTTTCTGCCAGTAATGGTCTTCATACACCACTTTCTTTTTTTCCACCTCTGCTTTTGCTCCTTTTCCTGTGCTAAATCTATGCATGAACAGCTGCTTTCACATTCAAGTTTTTTTCTTGAATACTTATGTTGAAGTCTTTTTACAGGTTCTTGTATTATGATAGTGGACCTATTCCCCAGTATTGACTACCTGCTTCTAAGCATTCCTTGTTATTTAGTAACATAGATGTTTTATATATATCGATAAGTTGTTCAGGCAGTGAATAAAAAATCCTCAGTAAATCTAGTTGTTTTTTTCTACAAGCAGTAAATTCTTTAGACATTCACTTCCTACATAATTTAATTACCTAATTTAATCCTATTCCTATGACAGTTTCTTTTTGCCTGTTTGTGTGTGTCTTATTTCATGCAAACTTAACTGTTCTAGGAAGTAGTCTCGTAAAATTAGTTGAACATAAAGGGCACTGGGTATTTTCATCAGACAGAGCCAGTGGAGGAGCTGCCATGGTGTAAATTTTATCTGACAATAGAAAATGGATTGAACCCCAGCTATTTGTGGTGGTAGTGAGTCTTAAAAATATATTTTGTCTACACGTGTAGTAGGGTTTTTGTAAACAGGCTCTGACTGCATAGTAGAGTCAAAATGAATGGAAGTTTTATTCTCTATTCCTTGTACAAGACTACAAGCAATGCACAAGTGCTTGGCCAGGTTTCAGTAGCTGCTTATTAAATGTGTTATTTCAGAATAGACTTCGTCTTTGCATGTGTGCCGTGCATTATATAAGTGAAGTTTAAATATAAAAGCAAACTTAAGCATACCAGACTTTGAAAACTACCTAGTGCTGATTTAATGAAAAAATCAAAAAACTTCATTTGATTCCCGTGCCGCCCATCTCTCTGTCTCAAGATGAAACTGGCAGGCTCCAATACAAGCTTCCATACAACACAATGTGTCAGTATCATCATGTTTCAATGAGAGCTACCTGTGTTCCTGAAGACAGTCAAGTTTTGGTTAGCTTAGAGAGTTTTAGTGCAAGGTCATTAGACTCTGCAAACGCATAAAGTGTTCTGTTGTAGCCACAGCTGCATCTGTACCAGTATTGTCAGTCACCTAGGGCAACTGAGGTTCAGTGTCTGTGTAAATTTTCACTAAGTGTCACTGGAGTAAAATGTCATGGCAGGCATGCTTTAAAATTAATTTAAATGTCTTCTCCAAATTGGATAGTTTAGTACAAATCTTACTGCAGACCACTAGGTTACCGTCACTCCAGGTTTCAATATTATTATAGTAATCTTCACTTAATGATCTTTTTCCTTCTCCAAGATAAAAACAGTGTGTTCACCAACATCCTGATGGTGCTGTCAAGTAACAAGACTTTTCCCCTCTATTCATAGAAACTGTAGTCTTGTACAGTAAGTTGTTTTTATTCAGATGGACAGCATACCTGCATGTTTATTTGGAAGCCTGGATAAATTTTTCAGTTAGTGTTCCATCATATGGATTATGGGGAACCGTTGATATTGTGGAACTGAAACTCGGAATGCGAGCTGAATTCCATTATCAAATATAATCTGATCAAGAAACTTAAGGAGGCAATCTTAAGCCTGTCATGTCTGCACTCACTTATTTAAATTTATTAGAAATCCTTAAGACCACTCTAGAAGGAACATTGACACTATTGTTAAAACAAGTTCCATAAATGCACTACCATGGGCTATTTAACTGCTTCCCCCAGGTGTAAAGGGAACATTTTAATGCATGTGCTGACAACCTTAACCTTATTTTGCCAGTTGCACATTTTCTGCTTCCATCCTTGGCTACTACTATACACAGCTGCTTGCAACTTGTTTTATTTTCCTGTTTTCACATGAAGTTTCTGTAGGAATTCTGATTCTTTAAAAATAGCACAGATTATTTGCCTAAAGCGATAGCCTGTAGCGGATGTTCTCCTGATCTGAGCTTTAGTAGGGAAGCATCTCAATTCTGGTGATGAAATCAAAGTATAGGTTGGCAACAATGGAGGTTCTCAGATAAATGTGCACTTAGTGCCATTCAGCAGACTTAGAAGTGTGCTTAACTGTTTCCAGCTTCATGAAAAAAAATGTGTCTACAAATCACTCTATAGTACTTCAGTTAGCACAGTGTCACTTGTAATTTTTATGTTAAAACTTTGGGGTTTGCCATGTAGAACAACCATCTCCAATTATGCTTCAGAGGATTTGCTACCAGTTTTTTCCAAAATGTGTCGCAGATGTGTCACACATAACTGGACTATTACCAGAGAGAGGTAAAATGCTATATTATTCTGGAGTGCTAACAGAAAAGTAAGTTTTCTCTATATTGTAATTCATTAAAACAGGGAACATATTAGGAATAAAACTAGGGCTGATTCAGAATTGTTGCAGGACATGCTTTTATTCTGCTGAAGAGGTGAAAATTGGAATGGCATATTAAAACCAGTATTTGAGATTTCCACCCTACCTTCTGATTTCCAGGCACCATATTATGGCGGTGGAGGTGGTGTTGGTCCTTTTCCTGTGTCTTCCAGAGGACAATATGAACACTACCATGCTATTTTTGACCAGATGCAACAGCAAAAGGAGAACATTAGAGTAGCTGAAGAAAGGGAAGCCAGACTGAGAGTCAAAGTACAAAACCAAGACATTATTGAAAGGTATGGCTGCCTTCCATTAGAAGCTGCATGTGGTCTGCTTTAGATGAAAGTAATGAAAGTTACTGTACGTATTTATCTGCAGAGGAATTCCACCTGGAGTACGTCCAGGAGTTCCTAAGGGGCCTGCAGGTCATCACCATTTACCTGATGCTGGTGCAGTTAGGAAAAAAATGAAAAGATTGAAGGAGGTGTCTAAACAAGCCAATACGAACAGGTTGGACAATGATAATCCATAGACCTGTCCCTACATGTTAGATTCTTGTTCTGTGTCTTGTTTCATGTAGTAGTTGGACATGTCTCAAAATCGCTTCTATCCATTGGTACCGTGCTGTCTGTCCATGTGTTAGTCCCTCACAGACCACAGTGCTTTTAGAACCAATGGAAACCTTGGCCTCCCCAGTAGTGGAAAAAGTGAATTACTAGCAACTGCAACTAGAGTAGATTTCAGCCAAAGTTCTTGGCTTAACGCAGTTGGAGATAACATCCTCCTTTGCTTTTTTCATAGTTCCACTTCTTGTGTTACCTGCCAAGATGCTTCCCTTCTCCTGTCATCTCATTCTGACCACCTTTTCTACATCGGTTCCACTCTAGCACAGGAGTGTCTAAAAAAAACTCCCAGAGTTTTTGAATCCTGTTTATTGATCAGTGGAAGGGCTGCAAATTATGAATAACATGGAGATCATGAAGAGAAACTGATTCATTGTTTCTCAAATACATTAGCATTAACTTGGAAGCAGTAATGAAAATACTGTGTGAAAGTTTCAAAATGGGTAGAGGTGGGGTTTTTTCTATTTGTGAACTGGATTATCTTTAGCCTTAAATTAATATTATCATTTAAAATGTGGTAAGTATTTGTACTTTATTGTCTACAAACAATTCATTATCATAGCTAGCCTAGCAGAATTTCTCTCCTGCACTTTATTCTTTCAGATGGAGGTGAAATATGATAAGTGTGAGGGATGTTTAGCTCCAATAAACAATGTAAATAATTGCAACTTTCTTAAAGGTAGAGAATTTAGAGTGTATATGTTAAAGAGGTTGAGAAGTCCTCATGTTGCAATCACTCTGATTACGCTACCACAACTAACATAAAGCTAAATATATTCAACATCACCAATCTCTAAAAATTGTCTCTTGGACAGAAATGCATCCCAGAAGAGATATAGTTGAAATGTTTTAGCAAAATGAGTCGCTCAGCTTTACAGTAGGGAAAACCATTGTCATAAAATTGAGTTGAACTAAGTTTTTCCTGTCAGTTTGGCTTGAGACAGGTAGGTTTGGGTGTTTTACTTGGGAAGCACCTCTCCTCTAACACTGTCAGCTGAACTTCAGCTCCATGACACATGTTTGTACAGGTTTCACTCTCCACTGATTGAGTTCATCTGTAATTAGCAGTAAAAATCTTGTAGTGAGTCAAATATGTGTGTATATATATTGCGTGTTTGTTTCTTTACCAGTGACACCGATGCCTTTTCAGAGCATCAGCTACAATGTTTGTTTTGTTGAATCAAAGTATCTCTGCCTTCCTCTTAAGGAATTGACATATGAAAATATTTAATTTCCTTGTTGCTTGAAGGGGCGTGGGTGGGTGGGTGATTTTCGGCTTAATCCACTTTCCTGCCTGCCTGCCTGCTGCTGGACCCCAATATTCCTCAGTCAAATGAGACTAGGGAAACCTTGGAAAGAGGACTGGCTCATCACTCTGCTATTTCTTAGAATATCTTACACCATTTCTCAGTGGGTGTTCTTTTAATAGAAATCTTTCTCTGAGCCCACTTCTAACCAATTTGTCAGAAACCGACAAAAAGATTGTATGTATGTACTAGGAGACTTGCCAGATGCTCAGTTATGATCACTTGAACAGGAATCCAAGCAGGTATCCAAGCAGGTCCCTGACCTAGGATGCAACATATGGAAAAAAAAAACCCTCTTATTTTGGCTAATTCTAAGGTAGGAAAATTCCTTCACAGTCCATTTAAAAACAAACAAAAAATCCCCCAAGATCTCCTGAAAGGAGTTGCCAAAGCACTCTGAGAATACTAGCACTGTATTAATTATCTAAGTGGTAGAAGCTCTTACTCTAAACATAGGCCAGTCTTAAAGGACTGCTGCAGTATTGCCCTTACTGGCTGGCTCATGTCGTGAGTTCTTGCTCACCTCTAAAGGGAAACCTTGAAAGAGTCTTATTTTTCACAAATTATAACAATAATGAAGCAAGCTGAGACATTTTCAGAAATAATCACGCTAAGATGGTGTTTTGACATTCATTTTTGTTTTGATGACCAGGATCTGGAAGGATAACACGGTGTTCTGTGTTTGTTTTTTAAATTGTTTTAGCTTTAGTTGGTCCCATTTTCCTCCGTTTTGTGGAAGTCTGACTTGTATTTTGGCTGATGAAAGGCATTTTTTGAAGATGCCTCTCACGCACAAAAAGTTACTTTTTTGTGTGTGTGTCCTAGTTAGACTAAATGCCGGGACCAGGGGGAGGAGCACTGAATGACGTATTTCAGAGACTTTCATCTTGCCATGTCTTGCGATTACGCAGGCAAAGAGCATGGATAGCTGCAGACAGAGCAAAGCAAGTTGAAGAGTTCTGGCAACGAAAGAGAGAAGCCATGGAAAACAAAGCTCGAGCAGAGGGACACATGGTATGGAATCTGGTCTTCCTATGCATATATTACTGTTTGAGCATGTTTTATGAATCTTTGGAGTAGTATCATAACTGTGAAATACTGACTAAATATTTTCCTAAGTATTAAAAAAACAAAAAGAGAATGGGAGGTAGGTTTTTTTCACTTTGTTACCGATTTTATTAAAATGTAACAGTTGTACAATGCATTTCTCATGACTGTAAATTTATTAACGAAGGAAATTTTTTTTTGCATGTGTCTAACTTGAGATTGTGAATTTTAGAACATTCATTTACATTCTTTTCATAGCTTTAAAGTTTTTGTCAAAATTAAACTACTATTCAATAGCTTGAAACTAAAATTAAGTTTGATAAAACCAATATGACTAATGGTCAGATACAGTTCTGTGTTTTACAAAAACATTCCGCTTATTGGAAGGTATTATAGCGGCATCTCTCTGTTAAGATTGATGCTTCTAAAACCTTTACTCCTTAGAGATTAACTAGTGGGCAATGTCATGAAATGTTCTTTGTTCTTTATGCTTGCAGTTCTGAATTCAGTATTCCTTTAGGAAGCTTATTTTGCAGTAAAGATGTCTTGAAAGTGACTCATTTGCACTAGACTTGGTGTGGTTGAGCTGTGTATTTTGATGAAGTGGAAAGTTTTGCTTTTTGAGTGCTTCTCCATGCTATTCATGTACAACCAAATCACAGTATCGCTGTTCCCTGCTGAAATGACTGACTTTGCTGGCATTGCAGTGAGATGAGACCAACTGCAGATTTACAGAAGCATCTCCTGAGTTCTGTCTGAATATCAGGTCATGATTTACAGGCAGGTCTTTGTTTCAGGGATTATTTCACTTCCAGTAAGCAATTCTTAGATACTTTGATTCACTGCTTGGAGGGTGAAGTATCCTTACGAATAGTCTGTATGTTTTAAGGCATGAATCTTCCACTTCAAAACTATGGTTCTATTTTTAAAACCTCCAAGACCAGTAAGTAATTTTGAAAATATGAACAATTCGTGTTAAGACTGCCTCTTCTTAGTAGTCTTCATCAATACGTGCTTCCATTTTGTTCTTGATATTGTTGGGCATTAAGATAAATCTATGAGATCAATTAGTGCAAGATACTCAAGTATTCAAGCTAATGTTTCTCAGGTTTCTTTAATGTATTCAACTGAGCCCAAATGTGCTGCCGTAATAAGACAGGGCGGTTACTGAATGGTTGTAAAAGTACCTTCCAGGTGCTTAATACTTGTAACTCAAAGCCAGGGTTCCAAACTCATGTATTATCATTTGCTGTTGATAGAAGTTCTCAGCAGCCTCCTTCTACTTGGCAGGAAAACAGTTTGACCATCTGGCAGTAGCTCTCATATATGGATAGAACTGTTGTCCAGACCTTGAAGATTTGAGAGGAGAAATCAGTAGGAATCATCAACTAATGTGCAGCTCTTTGTCATATAGGGAATTGTAAGCTAAATGACTTGCACTGATTTATCCAACTTCTGTTAAATATGGTTTTATCCAGCTTCTATTAAATATAGTTGCTGTCGTTTTTAATTTTCAGGTGATAGTCTAAAGTTTGATTCAGTAGTTGAGTTGATACTTTCAGTCATCTCTTCTTTCAGATGGCCATTGACCTAATTTGCTACTTCACTGTAGCTGTGTGGCCTTACAAAGCATTGCCTCCTGGCCCTTGAAAATTTTAATGTAAGCAGAGGAGTACAAGTTCACAATCTACAGAAAGAAAATCGTTTCTCAAAAATCTTGCTTCCAGTTTCTTTCTTGTTTAAGAGCAGTGATATAAATCTTGTTCAGTTTGATGAAAACACCTAAACTGTCTTAAATGCTAGAATGAAGAGAAATGAGATGACTTGAATAGTGCCAGTTAGCTTTTGTAAATCTCAGGACTATGTATTAAAAACTTCAGAATAAACCCAAATATTTTCAGAAAAGGTGAATATGGAAAAATACTTTCCATTTTGTAGGTCTTAATGCTCAAGCTGAAATGAGACTTCATGGATTCCACAGGAATGTATGTTACTTTTTATCCACAGGATAATTCCTGTAATTTGTTCTCTGATCCCCCAGTTACTAAACCACAAAAGTGCAGAAATGTGCTATTTCCTTGAGTTACTGATTTTCGCTCAATGTGAGACTATTTAGCCAGAATATTTGACTCTCTATCAAGAACTTAACTAGTATTTAATTACAACAGTTCTCTACACTCAAGCTTGGGAAGGCTAAAGCCCTGTTATTTCAGAAGGCAGAAGGTCCATGTAACTCTTACGTGTATGTTTACTGTCTTTACTGTACGTTGAGTCAACAAATCAAGATATTTTTAACCTGTTCAGCAGAGGCTTATGGTGTATCATAAACAAAATACTTTGAATAGTTTGGATTTTAATCCAAGTAGGAAGCATGGAGTTGAATGATTCTTGTTTTGCATTGGACTTTCTTAAAGGTTGAATCTTCTTGGTGAGAGTTAAGACACTGAGTACACCCCACTAACCAACACTATCCAATAGGAATGCATACATATTAGGCATTTCGCATGGCTTATTAGATGTAATATATTTTTAAGTATTTTATTAGGTTTTTGATTTTGCTACTTGTAGTATATGTTTTTAAAAGTCTACATTGTGGAAAAAGCTTAATCTAAGAACATATAAAGATTACACTTTTATTTTAGGCTTGGCTCAACAGTGGCAAAAGAAGTGCCAACTGTGTGCCCCAGATGTAGAAAAATTCATCCCCATCAAAATTTAGGCTTTCTGACATAACAGAAGGTTAGAATTGCAGGGAGAAAGCAATTATATTCTTAAAGCTCTAGTCTGTGTCTTTGGTTACTCAGGATTTTTAGTTACTACAGTCATGTTTCATGTAGATGGAAAAAGGTTATCCATTAACCTCAGAACATCTGCAGATCATTCATGGGTTTGGTTTCTTAAAAGTGAACAATTATTGGATAAAGCAGTCAATTTTATCGCCCCAGCCACCTTAAATGTGATACCATTAAATGGCAAACAGGGTACACTGCAAAACGTGGCTGATATCTATGGAGGCAGGTCCATTTCTGCAAGAGGAAGGAAATCCAGAAACAAGGAGGAAGAGGTATGCTTGCTGCATGCTTCCCACTTTGCTCATCACACAAATGGCACTATTTTGACCCTAACTGTGGCTAGTTTCCCTGCATGGTTCATCTGTGTAACAAAATAAAAGGACTTTATAAATTCCTAGGAAATAATTTACTGTGTAAAGTGCTACAGTTTGGATGTGTTTGTTGTT
Source organism: Apaloderma vittatum (assembly GCF_000703405.1). Lineage (NCBI taxonomy): Eukaryota > Metazoa > Chordata > Aves > Trogoniformes > Trogonidae > Apaloderma > Apaloderma vittatum. The sequence goes on along the minus strand of NW_009698785.1, from coordinate 35,531 downwards.
GTGTGGGGGTTTTTTTAATAATCAAAATAATAGTTATCTACATCACTTTATTTCAGAGGTTTTTGAATGTGCATAAATATAGATATGAGTCTGTATATCTTAGTCCTGTTGTGATAAGTATAACAATTTTAGCTTTCAATGACATAAAATGTAATGAAAGCTTAATATTGAGCAACGTACATTCCAGTTTATTTTCACTAGATGAGAGTTTTTCTAGAGATTAGTAAATCCTGATACAGTAATAGTAATAGTGTTGGTAGTTTTTTTTCATCCATCTTATTTTCTTGTGGAATATTATATATTTTAAATTAACTATAGTGGAGACAGTTTCAGTAGAACTGAAGTTTATTTTCTTTCTTTGCCTTAGGAGTACTTGGCAAGATTAAGACAGATCCGGCTACAAAACTTCAATGAACGTCAACAGATTAGAGCAAAACTTCGTGGAGAGAAGGTTAGTTTGAAGAATAATCTTAAATACTTGAGGAAATTGGTTGTGGTATGTATTCTTTTATCCCTGTGGGAAGACTTTTCTCATAATCAGTTTATATGTAGAGAAGTATCTTTGACATTTAATTCTTTCCACAGTTCGTGAACTTCCATCTTCCAGAATATGCAGCTTCAGTGCCTGTAAGCTAACAATGTTTTAAAAACAAGACGACAAGTTACATCTCAGTTTGATACGTAAATTTCTCAACATGCACTAGAATGTTTATATTTGTTTGAGTTTGGTTATAGCAGCTTCTCCAGAATTCAGTTTTTGACAGTGCTTACACGGAATATGCATAGTGTGTATAAAAGTTGGAAATCACTGGCATAAGCTCGGTTTGAATCAATACACCTTTTTTAAACATAACTTTTCCAAAATATGTTTGTAATACAACAAAACCAAAATAATATGTTCTTGATATAGATCCAGAATGAACACTCCTTAAGGTGTCAAATGAATAATCCAAGGCACACAATCCATTTACTTGTTTAAAAAAAGTTTCATATGAGAGGCAATCTATGTTGTAAATAAGTTCTGGAGTTTGTTTCCATCTTGTCATTAACCTACTGGGTGGTCTTGTAGTCCTGTCTGTTCTTCCCCTTTCTGTCCCTTTGTCTTAATAGAGTGAGTTTCTTCAAGTGATTACCTGTTTATATACTCACATTGTTTAAAATCAGAGAAATGTTTCTGGCCTGTCTCACCCTTTCAGACTCCATAGTAGGTATATTTCAGGCATCTTAGGTCTAGTGAGTGAACATACAAGGCAAGAGCATGCCCGCTGTCACAAGTTTTCCTTGGACCACCTTCCCAGCTAAACAGAGTTCTATGCTCTAGCTTTTGGGTTCTTTTTTCTTAATGCTGAAGTACTACTATTTTTTTTAACCTTTTTTCTATATTAGTTACTTCCTTTGAATTGTTTTATTTATTTTGTTTAACCTTGATTGTGTCTCTGGTGAGACAAAAGAGAGACAAATTCAATCTCTTGATTGAGGTGCAAAACTTGAGTGCATTGAAGAGGAACCTGTGCCCCTTTAAATCTAAAATGGATGATGCAGAGCAGAAGTTAGGTATGTTTCTATCTGAGACAACTTTATAAGATGTGCTAGTGACTAAGTCTGGCATGGGACCAACAAACCTAAGTTTGTCTTAAGGGGTATGAGGAAAATCAAGGTCTTGTGAGTCTATAAAGTTGCTGTAGGGGCTGGTCAGAGACGTTTATCAGTAGTGCTGACTCATAAAATGTGAAGTTGCTGCACCATAGGCCTATGCTTTCTTAATTATATCTGGTGCTAATTTCACTCATAGCTTTTGTCTTCTCTGGGCTTCAAAACTGCTGCAGTGGGGCTAGTCATCTCCACACGCAGCCCTACAAAATCTTACTGTGTATCCTCAGTACTCTTAAAATACTGACAACAGTGCTAAAATGTTACTAAGTGCAGAGCCATTGCTGTGCTGTTCCTTTCAGTTTGTTTCACTGAGCAACTTCAGTACTTCCTTTCAAAATTAGGACCATCCATGCTTTACCTGCAATATGGTTAAATGCAGAAGTAAACCTTTTCTCTAGAGGCCAAGGCTGCTTGTGCTAGTAAAACCAAACAAAAGTAGTTAGGGTGACCATGACATTAATTCTCTGTATGGATTGTTAGGCGCATTAGGAATCTAACTTCTTTTCCTAGTGGCTGTGCCTTAACTGGAGCAGTGCTATATGCCTCAGGGGGTATGGCAGCTACAAACACAGAATAGATCAATATTTTTTCCAGGAAGTAGGGCTAAACTAATTTTCAGAATTCAGAGATGAAGTCTTAAGATGCTTTTTCTTGATGACCTCTGATGCAAACTTGGTGTGGAGGTTCTTCTTCTGGAGGAATGCCATTTCAGACCAAATCTTGTCACTGATATGTTTATTTACTTATCTTAATTAAAAATTTTATGCCTATCACTACTGCATAATATCCTATACTGCGTAATATCCTATTTTATGCACTATAGATGGATAGATATATTAATTTGTTTGCCTGTGAAGAGTGTCAGATTATTTTTCTAAGGTTTTCCATCTCTAGTGTTCTTTCTAGTTGTACTTTCACTTTAAAACTTACCTAAAATTCTTATCTGTGTCTTGCCAAATTCTTTCTAATTATATTATTTTTCTTATACTGCAAGTAGCCTACTAAATAGGCCTTTTAAATAGTTCATTTTAACTACAAGATCTGCACAAGTTGGTCACGAACAATAAAATACTCCAATCAGAAAGTTTTTGCATAGCTCTGTTGGTCTTCTGTAAATAGAAATATGCAGAGACCGTGGAAAGAAGTAAGAGAGATTGAAGCCCAGAGATTTCAGGGGTAGACATTAATATATTCTTACTTGTTACCATTTGCCCCCGCAAGCCGGTTGCAACTTATTTGGAGCACATGCAGTGGAAGAAACTGGAACTCTAGAGCATCAAACATTCATTGTATACCTTACCTGCACAGTATGTGACAGTGATAAGGGGAGGCAGGTGAAAGCTCAGGTTTTTTGGGTCACTTCCCTTGCAACAATAGGCACATTACTTTTCTTCCTGGCTTGCAACAGCTTCGTGTCTTTTAAAATTAAAACCAAACCAAACAAAAACAACACCAAAAAAACCAACACAAAAAGAACCCAAACCCAGCCAACCAACCACAAACCCCTGCAAATCTCAAAGATGAAATTTTGTCCAAGTAAGCATTACATTTGAATGAGTTACCTAGTGAAGTTATGACTCGTATTAGTCATACAGTCAGTCTAAATGATCCAAGTAGTCACTTAAGTCATGTACCTTTTAAATACATGAATTAATGTTAATTCTCTAAGAACTCTTACTTTGCAGAATGAAGCTGCCAATTCTGATGGTCAAGAATCAAGCGAGGAAGCAGAACTGAAACGCAAAAAGATAGAAGTGCAGAAGGTAATTGTGGGAAGGGAGGAGATGGAACTTACTGTTTTCAGATATCTTTCATATCATGAAGTGTCTTACATTTCATTTTGCTATCAATACTTTGTTCACACACCCACAAGAAGAGGTTTTTATTTTAACCATACTGAGGTAACAACTCTGTTTTATCTCAGTAATTTTAAAGTAAATTGTGACATAGCATAGCAAGACAAGGATTTTTCTTACTGCTACCTTTGACATGTATTTCTAGGTTAGCTTTAGACCCAAAGGCAATTTGGTATCACTAAAATACCGTTTTGCCTTATCTTAAAACTAGAAGTGAAACAGCAACTGAAGCTTTCTGTGTTTATGTTGAGTAAGTTTGTAAAGTTTAAACTGAATATTTCGTGATTAATGCATTTGGCTTCAAATTTAGAGATTCTAATTTTACACTGCTGTTTAAGATTACTACATACACTAAAAATATAAGCATACAAATCAAGAACTGTAAATTTTGAGGAGCTGCCATTACTTTCAACATAGAAGATCAGTTATTATACTTATGTGGTGATTTTGATTGTCAGTGGAGTCTTCCCTTCAGAGTTATACAGTAATAAGTGAGAGAAAGGAATATGAAGTAATCCAAAATATTTCTTTTTAAAATGTTTAACGGAATGGCGTACTAATGCTTTTTATGATTTTAAGTTGGTCTTTGGTTGGCTTTTTTACTGTAGGCCCAAGCAAATGCTCGAGCTGCAGTTCTGAAAGAACAGTTAGAGCGAAAGAGAAAGGAAGCGTATGAAAGAGAGAGAAGAGCCTGGGAAGAACATGTAAGAAAATGAATCTGTTACATATGCCCAAAGTATGGAGCGCTGTCTTTGCATAACTAAAATCCTATGCTGTGATTTTTCAGGCTTAGATAATTTTGTCTTCTGAAACTGAGGAGAGCATCTGTCAGCCAGAATTCCCTCATTAGAAGCCTAATCTTAGGTATACTTGAGTGAAGAATTTGGTTGAAAAGTTTAAGAACATCATAGCTAAGCATTATTAAGATCACCTTAAGTATCTTATTAATGATCTGTAACTTACTAGACTGTACTTAATCTTCTTTTGCTTCTGTGTGCAGTGGAGTGACAAGTCCAGCTAGTTATATATTGCTACAAAACCCAGAATGTTCTGAAGCTGATAAGCGGGAAGTAGCTCACGTATGCAGTTGTATTACTGTCCTTTTCTAAGGTTTACAGGAGCTTAATTGATAATACTGTGTTTAATGTGCAAAGTTTTAATTAGACTTTTTTTGTTGTTTTTAATTTGAATCCATACAGCTAATAGCGAAAGGGGTAAAGAATCCTAATGTGCCTTTTAACGTGGGAGCTACAGAACACAGTCCTGTGCATGGACCACAAGAGCTTGGAGCAGCTCTTCCTAAGCCACAGCTTCCAATGAAGCCCAGTACACCCAGTACACCAGTCATCTCCATGACTTCTGCTTTGAAGGAAGTGGGTGTGGTAGGTACTTTTGCTAAGAGCTTGAAATTAATGATAAAAAACCAATAAAAGCTGATTTGAAAAAGGATTTTTAGAAGAATGAGTAGAAGAGAGGAAAAAATCATTAAGGATGCTTGTTGCTCATAATTAAGGAAAGGGAAAAAAATAAAGTGAAAAGAAACCAAAACTTGGGAGCTGTTGAAATACATCTGTGCGCTGAAACTCAAACTCAGTCAGTTTTGAACAAAATGGCTTATGAACGCCAGGCTGCAAGTTCAGTTTTGATCAAGGCAGTCATGATTAGTGGAAGAAGACATCAACTAACCAGCATTTTCATCAGCCTCTTCAAGTGGGAAGTTAAGGAGTTTGTAGCCTGATGGAAGTGAGAAAATTAATTTTGAGCAATAGGACTATTCATTCTTGTTTGCAGTGAGTTTGAAAGTATATGCTGAATAGAAGAGAGAATATAAAGTTGAAGATACTTGAATCTAATAGTGTTGTCTCTTGTTGTCTATAATAGTATTAGAAGCTTCCTAATTTCTATCTTCTGTGATCTTGGGTCCTGATACTGTAAATGCTCACACGTGTACCTCGACTACCACCATTTGATTTAAGTAACATTTGTGAAACTAAACATATGAATGAGTTATTGCACAATTTGAGTTTTCAGCAGAACCTGTGTTAATTTGAATGCTAACTTTAGTGGGTTTTCCTAATCTGTTTCTGGATTTCAGTGGGATTATATACTCTGTACAACCCTGCAGGTCTTGACCATAGGGAATATAGTGAAACTTAATGCTACGTACTGTACGTAAAATGTAATACACTGAAATATGTTGGTTGATAGATCGAAAAATATACAAATTGTTTTGACAAATACTTAAATCATTGCCTTTTTTTTTCCACATGGATAGTTTGTCTTAGACTAGTACAAGATGGTAACTGTGACTGACAAAAAGTAAGCACCTGGAGCAATAAGAATTGGACAAGATGAGCCTTGTACACAAAGATTATAAGTTCTACGTTTTTGCCTTCAATATTTAGTTTGATTATTTTATATATCACTGAAGTTGTCTCTTCTTCCTTCTACTTTTCTTTACAGGTGCTCCTTGACTCTGTCCTCACAACTTTTTTTTTACTCATTTCTAGCATTGGCATTGGGTAGCATTTTCCTGTAGAGGTCATGTCTAGCTTTATCTCTACGTGTTTTGTGCTCTGGACTTTCACTTGTCTGCTTAAACTGTGTCTGATTTGTTGCTCACCACTGTCAGTGAACAGTTCAAAGATGGAAGCTGCCCTTGAAACTCTTGTGTTTAGGAAGCCCCATAAAAACAGAAATATCACACATTCTGTTTCAGTCTGTCTGCAGTTGTCATTTAAAAGGTTTTAAAGGTGATTTTTCATTATTACATCTGTTAATATTCTCAAGATTATTTTTTTCTGACATACTCTTCTACATTGTGTTTCTTGCTTCTTGGACATAAAGGAAGAAAATGTAACTGCTATCCATGAAGCTGAGGAGGAAATAAAAAAGCCAGATGTTGCAATGCAAGTATGTCGTCTTGTATTCAGTTTCATCGATTTTCTTTTAAGAAAGGTACTATTCTGCCTTTCTTAAGGTAAAATACCATTGCCTTTACCAATATATATTGGCTCTTATTTTAGAATAAAAGAGAAATACTGAGAAGATTAAATCAAAATCTTAAAGCTCAAGAAGATGAAAAAGGGAAAAAGGAGTATAAAGATACCTCTGAATCAGCTGGGTCTGAAGATGGTAAGGAGCAACAAGGCGGCGACCATCCACTTCTAGGAGATCGCAAGAAATGGGAATCTGCAGCGTCTGAGTTGGTGGTTCCTCTAGCTCAGTTATCAATGGAAGATTCTCTCTCTGGAACAGACCGTAAGTGCTTTTTTTTTTTTTCCTTTTGTTACAGTGATATTAGTAGGTCAGTTCACCACATGTAGTGTCTGTTTTTGTAAAGCAAGTACTCTTTATTACTATTGTCTTGTTATCAGTTTTGTGTCATCTGCTTCTAAAAAACAGGTGGTTATGTATTCCCTTGGATAAGTAATAAGATAATTAAATGGACTGCAGGAGATCCAACAAATAATTTCTGAATTTCAGCAAATAGTTACTTAACTAAATGCATGGTTCCTTTCTTTGAACTTTCTCTGTGAGTGTCTTTAAAAAGGCACTAGTTTAACAGAAAGAATAAAAAGTACTTAAGATCTATGAAAGTTTCTCATTTGACTTAAATCCTTTTATATTATCTGTAGAACAATAAAAACTGAGGGTTTTCTCAGTTTACTTCTGTTAATTTTACTGTGTCCTGTTTAACTTTTTCCTTTTTTTTAATCAAAATTGTCTATTCAAATTTTCTACCTGCCTTCTCTTGTATTTTGGGTGACAGACCTTTTTCCCTGTTTCTGTGTGTCTTATCAAGGGTGTATTCCACATTGTAGAAAGAAAAAATCATTGAGAATGTGACAGACTTACTTCATACATACACAGCTAGGATGTTTGAAGACCAAGAAACTTACTCTTTTCCTCTGTTCTTCTTTGTTGCTTTATATCCTCTGTTTTTCTTGGAGAAAGAAATAACAGAAACAAATATCAAAGGATAGCAGAACAAGAGACTGTCTAGTTTCCCATTTCAGGTAAAAATAAGACCACTCATGCCAGTTTAAAACATTTTTTCATACTGTTTGCTTTTGGAGTGCTGGAATTGCTGAAAAGATCTGCTATTAATTTGCAGATGTTAACTGGCATTGAATAACTCCTATTATTAAATGGAATTGGCAGAAGAAAGACTCTGGACTTTAGGGCACAGTCTTTAAGCCATCGAACTTGGAGTGAGGTGACATGAGTTCTGGCTTTGTAATTCTTAGTTTTGTGGAGGTTGGTTGGTTGTTTATTATATAGAAAGTGAACAAAAGATTCTAATTTCTAATAGTATCTGTATTTCTGTTTGCATCCCAACAGGTCAAACTCTGGGGGAAGTAATTAAGTTAGATATTGGCGAACCTCACAGGAAAGTGTGGGGCAAAAGCCCTACTGATTCAGTCTTGAAGATCCTAGGAGAAGCAGAGTTGCAGCTGCAAACTGACTTACTTGAGGAACTAGACGTAGTAAATGGTGAGCACAGCTGGTAATTATCTGCACTGCAAAGTGTAGGAAATGCCAGATGGCCAGTTTGTCTACTGAGAACAATTTTGAAGTCATAGAAGCATATATTCTATCCTCACTTTTGCTTTCCACTTCTGGGTGTTGCCTCAGTTCTAAATGTTTGAAATGTCAGCACAAACTGATGCTGGTGGACACCAAAATACTTCAGACTTAGTGGTATTAAACTTAGAGGGACGTGCTGAAAGGGAAGGATCTTATTGGGGTGGTTTTTTTTTTAAGTCTCAGACTCTGCTTATTGATAGAAACAAGTCTGTTTTTAAAAAGGGTGTCACCAACTGAATAGTGTATTAGATAGGTCCTATAGCCTTCTTGTTAGTATGAGACCAACCATATCAGGGGATTTTGTCTGGTCAGCTGTTGCTTTTTTTTCTGCCCTTTCCAAGAAAAAAAGGACTTTACCATTACTACTAACTTATACTTGGAATAAATGTTATGTAGCAAGTAGAATTCAGTTAATATTTCTAGCTTTTCATAGTAGTTATAATAAGACTTTTCCATTCTGTTTTCCTTTAAAGAAACAAAAATTCTCAACTTACCTTGTAGCCACGTTGTAGTTTATTATCAAACTGTGTCAAAGCACTGTTCAAATAATAGACTAATTCTGTGTTAGGTACTGGAGAAGTTCTTGAAGGAGATCACCAGTCCTCATCAGAGAAGGAAGAGAAAGCTTCTGCTGCTGCTGGAGCTCAGTCTTCAGTGCCAGTTGGTGTCACAGAGGCTGACGTGACTATACCAGAAGAATCTCAACGAGCTGGACCTACTCAGATGCAAAGCAAACCTCTTATGCTAGACGGTAAGTAATTTCAGTAGTAATTCTAATTACAATCTGTTTTCCAATTCAGTGAGGGAAGTAATGATTCTGTATATTTTATATCTTCCCATAAGTAATGTGCAATTCTTTCTTAACACCTTTTAGGTAAGACCAAGTGCTTTCCATGCCTGTGTTGTAATTTGATTTGCTAATATATTTTGTAAATTCCTAGAAACATTTTTTATGTATTTGTAGAAAACTCTCTAGAATACAAGTGGAATTCTAAAATCCTTCAAATTGTTGGATTTTTGTTTGTTTCTCCTCATCAGCTGTGCTGGAATCTTTTCCTCTGCATGCTACCAGCACCCTGCTGACACATCAGGGAATGTTACTGAGGTTTTTAGAAGACTTAGTTCATTGGAGCTTGAACATACTTTCCTTGTATCAGAAATAAACTTTTAGCTCTGGGGTTACAAAACTTTGGTTGTTTCTGAAAAATGCAGAAAATTATTAAAGCTGAAGGGTTTAAGTGTAATCTTAATATGTATAGTCTCTCTTGTCTTCTTGTTTGTTTTTGTTTGTTTTGGATTCATTTTTAATGAGGTGTATGACTTAAATTTAGAGCCTGATGATTTGGAAGCAGAGATGTTGGAAGAAACAGAAGATAAAAAGCACCAGAGTAAGAACAGGAAGGAATTTCCAATCACTGTTAATGAAGTGTGGGTAAAAGAGAAAGAGGATAAGTAAGTACACTTTTCTACTGATTCCTCTCTCCAGTTCAGACAACTAGCCTTAATCTAGTAGGGCTTAGATACACCAGTTAAAATGTTAAGCTTAGCTAAAGCTTCGTTGCTTGTCTGCCATATTAGTTTTACTGTAGACTAATGACTATTTTTACATGGTGTTTCCTATGGATGTGGTATCTTATAATAGGGCACAACATTACAGAAAACCTGAGGCACCTTCTGAGAAACTAGTGCCTGATGAGGTGCAACCACAAAGGGAAGCTCCAGAAGGTCAGTCAAAGTCTGTTTTGTTTTGTGCTTGAACCATCCTATCTCACTTCTTCACTAGCCCCAAAAGAGCAAGTATTCCATTTTCATTTTCTTTTTTAGTTCATACTTCTAAAAAGCAAATTTCTGATGTATTAGGAAGACAAAATTGCAGGTGTTGTTCTTGCCGCTTGCAAAGAAAACATACAACAGCAGAGCTACACCATGTATAGATGAACAGGACAGTAACAGGACAGTGGTCCACACTGATACTTGAAAGGGAATGTCAAGTTTCTGAATGTTGCAACCTTTTAAAATGTCTATTTTAAACTATTTTAAACTATTTTATATTTAAACTATTTTAAATGTTACAAAATCTGATTATTTACTTTAAAATGCTACTTTGTTTATAGACATCTCAAATTAATATGCAGCTTGGATAAAAATTGTTTTAAGCAGCTGCTAATGATAATCCTTTATCTATAGCATAGAAGAACTTCTTGCTCTTGGAGGTCTTTGAAGTAACTTCAGAAGATCTGCGTATTTTAGAGTAGAATAGAAAATACACCTGCAATACTGTCAAGTGTTATTAGTGATACTATTGCATCTATTTATGGTTGGCTTATGCAAATTGAGGCTTTCTTCCTTTGGGCAAATTATGTTGAGGCAGCTTTGAAGAAATTTGGTACAAGGCAAGAAGCAACAGATGAAAATGGATGGTACTATTATTTCAGGCATGGACTGGATAGTGAGAAACTAGAAGGCATGAGAACAGAGGAGGCTATTGCTGAGGGCTGTATATTATCAGAAAGTTAAAATGGAAAAATTTCACAGTATAATATGTGTACTAAAATAATCCAAAGAGATTTCAATACTTCTACAGTGCTTTCTATTTTTCGCTTTAACTGTACAACAGAAATAATTAATTTTATTCCCTTTAGTTAACTTCTGCTTAAACGCTTGGGGCTTTTATTCTGTTAGGATTTGTAACAAACTTTCTTGTATCACTTCAGGAACTTGTTCCAGTGATCCTCTGCAACCTGAACCCTTATTCCAGAGGGTAATACAGCCCACAGCTGTGCCAAGAGCTTCACCAGTTCTGTCGGCTCAGTCTTCACAGGAGGAGCCTTTTGTACCTCGTTCACGTTCCATATCACCAGCAAAAACTAAAGGCAAAAGTTCATTGTTAATTGGACTTTCTACAGGGCTTTTTGATGCAAATGACCCAAAGGCAAGTTTAAAAGACTAAAAAGGAGTACTTGTTTTTCTATAGTGATATCATTCTTATTTTCTTATTGAGGCTGAATGAGGCCAGAACAGATGCCTAACTGTTGGAGCAAGTGTTTGTATTTGTCTAGCCCTGCCTGCCCTGCAGAGTGACTGCACCGTGTTCCTTGCATCAGCAGCACTTGGGCAGCAGTGAGGGTCTCTGGTTTCACCATTCTGTGTTCAGGTGTTTATGCAGGAATTCCAGCACTTCGCTCAAACATAACTGAGGGAGTTCCATGAGGAAGTTCTTAACTTTCCTTGACTGCTTTCTTGCTTTTGTACAGTTTTTCAGACTTACTGCTTCTTTGCCTTCATAAACACAAATGCGGACCAGAGCAGCAGAGGTACCTTGTCATTTCTGGTGACCAAGTGTTTTGGTTTTTTTCCTCTAGGATTTAACCAACTAGCACAGGTTTTGGCTGTGAAGCTGGAAGACTGCAGAAGAGTGAATGGAACTAAGTCCTTTCTTGAAGGCATATGTTTTGGTCCATAAGTGTTTATTTCAGAGTTGTTAATGCGGTACCAGACGAGCTCTAGATAATAGCAGAGAACTTGGAAAAAAGCGACCGATGTGGTGGTGTTACTGCTCAGTAGATTTGATGAAAGAAAGCAACAAATTCCCTTCCCGCATTTGATTGCATCAAGCAAACATTCAGTACTGCTTTGCAATATCTGCAAATGTAACTTTTTGGAATTTTCCAAATATTCCTCTGCTGCAGCTCTTGCCCAGAAGCTAAGGAAAACATTGGCAGGGAGCAGGGCAGAGAGAGTTAGTGTCCTGTCTGTAGGCAGGTCTGTATGCTAACAGGAGGAGGCTAATAGGAAAAGAAGCATTTTTCAAAACACCTGGAAACTTTCAGATGGGGTAGTCAGCCTTCTGATTGTTCCTTCACTTTGGTAGTAGCAGTCAAAAAGGGTGGTTACTCCTTCGATGGCAATAATATTCTGGCCGTATGCTGACAGAGAATTGATATTTGAGCATGTATTTGTATACAGTGTTCTGGTATAAATTGCACCTGAGGAACTGTTTCTTTTCATTAAATTTTAGAGATTTTCAGTAGGAGCAAACACGTAACATACATGTATTTAGAGCTCTGTTGAAGGAATATGAGGCTTGTTGGTAAAACATCTTAGTGCAGACTAGGTATTGTTTCTTGGTTTATTAATACTCTGGTGCATATTTAGTAATTTTCTGGGGTTCTTAAACTTCTTAAAATAGAGATCTGGTAGATCACTGAGCGGACAGTTACTTTGTTTCCATGTTGCTTTATTTCCATTGCAATATCTGTTGTAATTTGAACCTCTTTCTAACGCTGCTTGTAATGAACTTATTTCTAAAACTATGGAACTGCCTTGAAATATGCCATAAACAAATGTTACTGTTTTCAGTGACCAAACACAGAGAAAGAGTAAAATGTCAGTTTAGAAAATACTCCTTTGTTAGCTATTTAAATTGGTTCTAAGCTGTAAGTGATTAACATACATACATACATTGTAAACAGTTGCATATAATTTATCTACTGCAATGTTCCTTCTCGTTAGTCATCAAGGTAATAAACAAATTGGGACAAAACCAGGATCTGTATGTCAGCTGATGTTTGTAAAAGCTTTTCAATTACTCTTAACTTGTAAAGGCAGAAAGAATGGTTTCCTTTTAGCTGAGATACAAACTTCAAGATGTCAAATTTTCAACAATTGGAGTATCTGTGCTAGACACATTGTTATTCTGAAATTGCCCTTCAAATGAAAAACGACCAAACAAATCCCAGTTTGAAGTATTTTGTAACCTCTGACTGTCTTTAGTACTGCAACCAAACAGGCTTTCTCTTACCTTTGCAGATGTTAAGAACATGTTCACTTCCAGATCTTTATAAACTGTACAGAACTTTAGTTGATGTTCCCAGTGTAGCTGATGTGCAGCATCAACACAGTCTTGAAATAGATACGGAAGATGAGCAAGCCAAAGAAGGACCCTCGGACTCTGAGGATATGTGAGTATATCAAGTTTAGCAAGTATTTCAACAGGCATTTTAGATCAAGAATAGTTTTGGTTAGACACTTACAATTATACCCAGTATACCAGCATGGGGCTTTTACCTGAATTTGAAAAATTCTGTCTGGAATCACCATTTGCTTTGAGTCATGTTCCAGAGAATTGAGAAGCTAATGGGGGGTACTGTTTACGGCAGCTGTCTGAATTGCCTTTTGAAAAGCCATCCAAAACGCTATTCTGCCTGGCTTCTGCACGTTGCGTTCTCCTGAAGCAGATCAAATTTGATGGCCACCACTTTTATAGAAATAAAGATTCTTAAATATTTCCTGTCTTGGTATGTTCTGGTAATCTCACTCATCTATCTTCTCTGCTGTTGTATTGGGATGTCCTTCAAGTCCCACAAATTCTTTCAAAATTCGACCCTGGCTCTTGCCTGCAGCTTGGCTAGTCTGCAGGGATGAAACTATCTGGTGTATCTATTCTTACTTTTTATCTAGATTGGAAAAGCTGTAGTTGCCACGGTTCTGTAAGACTGCATGAATGCAAAGATTTTGAAATTACCTTACTAATAAAGTTGATTTGAGGTCCTATCAGCATCATCATATTTTTATGAAATGGTCTGGTATTTGCTTAGCTAATTTTTATTCCCTTTGTCTTGCATGATATAGTGGTGTCAGTGCTGTAATCATGTTGGACTGAGGACATAAATATTTGAATCATGTTGGACTGAGGACACAAATATTTGTCTCTTCACCCCCCGCCCCCCCTTTCCCTTCCAGCCACATTGGCTTTCCAGTTTGTTCGCTTAACAAAAGAAATAAGCTCGTTCTACAGGGTATGTCTTGTAAAGGATTAATTCTAAAATTATATATCAATTTCTTTTAGTCTGTTTGTGGAGGCAGATACAGATTTGCAGGAACTCCGGGCCTCAATGGAACAATTGCTTAGGGAGCAGCCTAGTGAGGAATTCAGTGAAGAGGAGGAGTCTACTTTAAAGGCCAATGTCATTGAATGCGTAACAAATGGTACAGAGCTGGATGAAGGAGATGAAAATAACCCCAGCAGTGAAAGTGCACTTAATGAAGAATGGCAGTCAGGTACAATTTCTGTTATGCCTGTTTTATAAGTTATTTATTGATGTTAACAATTAAAACATATAATAATGTTTTTACATTGTATACTTATAATGAAACAAAGCTCTAATTAATAGTTTTTGTACAGGAGTCTAAAAAATCAGATAATATGTAGGCTTCCTGAATGTTAAGATCAGCATCTAAGCAACAGTCAATGTTGCAAATTAAATGCTGGCTATTTGTTAGGCAGTGATTATAAGTCACTCTTTTTCTAGCTGTCTAAAACTTGTGTTCAGGGAAGATCAAAGACTGTGCACATCATATGTTTTGAATAATTCATGACTGCAATGAAAGACTGAAAAAGAAATAGCAATTGACATCACTGGAGTATCTGGGATCCAGCTTACATTACAATTAAGTAATTTAAGAGGCAGTTGTTAACCTTGTCCTTAGCCCAAAATAGCTATTAATGCTGTCAAACTAAAATGAGACAGAAAAATTTCTTACTGCTTTTAGCATTTAATATTAGCTCTACATAATGGTATCTTGAAGTCACAGTTCTATTTTTTTTAAATTCTGGTTGATATATCAAGTATTTTACTACTGTTGTAAAATAGTGAGCATGTAGAAATGTAGGTATAAAAAGATTAAAAAAACAATAACTAATCTAAAGCACAGCTTTTGTGTAACTTTTGTTTATTGAAGACAAACAAATTGGAAATCTGGAATATACCTGTAATATATGATCTATATAATACATTCCAAGATGTATCTTAAGGTAGACTAAGCCTAGGTAATCCCATCTTCTGTCATTTCTTGTGACAACACTGATGTTATACACTGATAACATACAGTACTGTCCGCTTCTGTGATTCTGTTGTTGCAAGCATCACGGTATTTGGTGTCAGTGTCTCACCTTCTCGATCCATGGTACTGCATCAGAATTGCAGGTTTCATTGTTGGGGCGGGAGGAAGGCCTTCAAAACTCTGGGGAGCAGGTGGAACTTGAAAACAAATCGATTAAAGGATTTAGAAGTTTCATCTGTACAGGATTAGAAGTCAACTAATGAGTTTTTAACCCATATACAACTTCAATGATATCTTTTTATTTGATGCGACTGTTGATACAGGATTTTGTCAGGATTATACCTTACATTAGTCATGTATAGGAACTGAAAGTAGTAGAGTTCTGATACTAACTCACAAAATCTGTGACCTACCGGGTAATATTTGTTTTTTAAGGATGTAATAATATAAGCCCTGAAATCTAAAAAGTTGTCTGTTTTTCCCTGGGTAGATAACTCCTTTCATAATTCAAGTATTTATTAAGGGAAGTATTTTTCCTGGCCAAAAGCAGTTTGCATTTTATGATAGGATTTTACATAGGGATTCTATCTTATACTTTTAAATAGATCGTTTTTTTGGTAAACTTACCTAGTGTTTGACTGTTACAAATCTATTTGTAAGGTTTCTGTAGCCTATAAGCAAAATCATCTTGATTTCTCTCACGTACTGCATCGATAGGCATACTGAATTTTCTACGCAAAGGAGATGTGTTCATAAAAGAATGAGGGACTTCGTAGCTAAATTAGTACTGCGTTCTTTTAGACTTCCTCCACGGAATGAGATGCATCTCAGTGCAGAAATTAAATAACTGATTCTTAATGTACACGTCCTTATTTTCTGCTAGATGACAGCTTCTTCATTAGGGAGCTCTTTTCCCTAGCGTGGGACAGCTGCTGACCCCTGCAGCAGTTCCACCCCAGAAACGGGGGGGGATGGTTCAATGGAACTTGACCTACTAACATTGGGTTTTAGAGGAGAGGGCTAGAAGTTTCCCATTTGGGATTCAGAATTTCTTTGCTATCAAGAAAGGGACTGTTCTTGTTCCCTTGCAGGTTGTTCCAAACATCTGCCAACATGGCCTAGTGCTCCTGAGCTTACCTGCATTTTTTTAGAAGTCTATGGCTTTCAAGTTTAGAGACAGGGAAGCACCATTAGGACAGACAGAAAATTGAGAGGTTTTTACTGTTGTTTTGTTTCTTTATAGATAATAGTGATGGAGAGATTGCCAGTGAATGTGAAGAATGCGATAGTATCTTCAGCCATTTGGAAGAGCTGAGATACAACCTGGAGCAGGAAATAGGCTTTGATAAATTCATTGAAGTTTATGAGAAAATAAAGGTTTGTGGAATATTTTAACAGAAAAGTACCTAGGGCTGTTTACTGTGCCAGTAACTAATCATATTGTGTCACTAGAATCAATGCTTGTTTCTTTTGTCTTTTATCCTCGTTCGGTCCCCATGTGTTGCCTGATCTAGTTGAGAGGCGCCCCTGCCCATGACAAGGGAGGTTGGACTAGGTGATCTCTAAGGTCCTTTCCAGCCTAGGCCATCCTATGATTCTGTTTTGACATGCTAAAATATTAACAGGGAAAATACCATGCCACTGAATTCAAGAGGAAGACTGAGGGTTTAACCATGAATTGCATTTAATATATTTGAACTATTTCATTCTATGCCCATTTTAATTTTGGCAACATGAATTGTCCTTTCTCCCAGGCTATACATGAAGATGAAGACGAAAATATTGATATTTGTTCAACCATAGTTCACAATATTCTTGGAAACGAACACAAGCACCTGTATGCCAAAATCCTTCACCTAGTGATGGCAGATGGAGCCTACCAAGAAGGTAATCTCACTGGGTCCTGGCTTGTCTCACGTTCCTTCTTGGTCACAAACAATAAGTTCTAATATACTTTTAAAACATACCTGTGTTTTGTTGCATCAACTGGCTAAATTGATAAAGTTATATTTTATTCACAAGGGATATTTGTATTTCCGCAACAAAACATGGCAAACTTTGATTAAGCATGCAAACCCCCCGATTTAACAGGATGTACATATGCACTCAACTGCAACAAGAGTTGTCTTACGAAAGGTGCAGCATAATTATTCAATTTCTCTAAAACAATTACATGGATTGGGAAGATGGAAGGCTAGAACAATTTTTTTGTTAATTCTGAGAGAGATATCTTGAGAATTAGTGAATTTTTAGCTAAAATAATATTGTTCTTTCCAAAACCCTACTTTCAGTGGGTTGCAGTATCACTGCCTTTCTGAAAAGAAAATTTTCATGTGGCTCTTTATCAAAAATTGTTACTTCTGAGAAGAAATGGATGTGCAGGTACCATCTGTCTTAGTTTTCAGGTGGCTCAGTGATACATGAAGAGAGTTTCTCTCACTTGGGAGCCCTGCCTGGCTTAGCAGAGATGCTGAGGCACACAGAGTTCCTAGATCTTCCAGAGTCATGCTGTGAAATACCACAGAGACCACTATCAATGAGAAATGGCTTGGGGATTGTTTGGGGTTTTTTGTTCCTATCTCAAAAATTTAACTGCAGTTATGTGATTTTAGATTTCTAACGATGAAAGTCTTTACTGGAGAGAAAAATACAAACCTGAAATTTCAATTATTTTTAGAGAAATCAGAAGAAATATATATATATATATATAATGTGTGCAGTGATCACTAATGTATTTCAATTTTAAAAAAATACTCTAAGGCATGTTAACTAATGCATCTTTTAAATTCTTATACAAATACGTTGCAATAGCAGTGAGTAAAGGGTCAAATAAGATTACAGCTTTCTATGATTTTTAAATATAAATGCTGGGGGCAGGGAAAAGTCATAAAAAAAGAGTTCTAAAACCACAGTAATTAAAAAGAAGTGATACATATTACAGTTTGCCAGTTTTTCTTTGCTACTGATAGAGAACCCCTCAGTAAGAATGACCAGTACCATGCTGGTTTAATGCTATTTTATAGAAGTATGATAGAAATGTGACTGAAGAAATACTTTTTTTTTTTAATCACAAATTTACTGGTTTTATGATGGAATCGGAAGCATATATTGTAGCAGTTCCTTTTTCAAGTGGCCAAAGAACTGACAATATAGAACAAGAAGAAAATGGTAACTATAAGTGTTACCAATTTATTTTCCTTCCCACTTTCCCTTAAAGATATTTTAAAACTAGTGCTAAAAGGCTCAAATGACAATTTGCTGAAATGTTGGCATACAAATTGTAAGCTGTTGTCTGAGTGAATCCTCTTAAAATGATCCAGCTTTCATCTTGCAAACTGCTGATTAATAAGTGGCTATTTTTAACAGCTTCAGTTCTAATTCTGCATTTTACAAATCTGTGGTAGCATACAAAAATGTAAAAATAAGTAGTTCTTTATGTTTCAGACATTTAAAGTACATGTAGTACTTTAGTCCTAAGGTACATTTAAAGTAGTTCTTTAAATTTCAGACATTTAAAGAAAAAATCCTATGCTAATAAAGGTGAAGAGACGACAAGTGACAGAAGCACGTTTGTGAGCTGCTGTGTCAAAAGTTTTATACTCTTCATATAAGACAAGTTAAAAAATTTTGTATTGCTCTTTATGGAGAGGATTGTTCTAACTGCAGCAGGCAACTTGAGATGAAACTGTCTTAAATTCACTAATGCAAGAAAGATGACCTGGTCTTCAGTATTTGTACACCATGTATTCAAGGCAGTTTTGCTAACAGTCCCCTCATTGGTGACTGATTCAGTGTATTCTTGTATTATTGCTTACCAAAATGTTGTTTCTAATTTTGTAGTTTTGCAACTCCAGCTTGATTTTGTCTGTGTGTGTGTTTGTGGCTTCTTTTCACCCTGTCTCTCCCTCTCTCCTGCTTTTTACAGATAATGATGAATAAACCTGACTCAGGAAATTCCTTAATGCTGCACATCAGCATTTGAAGTCTGCACAGCTAAATAACAAATTGTAGTAGAGAATGTGACATGGGGCAAGAGAAGCAGGACTTCAAAAAAGAATGTTGATTGTATGGAAAAGAGAAGAAACATGTCTTTTAAAACTGAGATACCTGTACACTTCTCTTGTGTGTACTTGTATATGTGTTCATTAAGTATTAGATGCCTAAACTTAAAAAAACCCAAAACATCAAGAAACAACAAAACAGACAAGCTCAAACCCTGTAATCTCTCAAATTCCAGAAGAAGTATAGAAAGGAATACCTGCAGATATTTCGATACAAATTTGAGACCTACAGTCTCAGTGTAAAACAGAATTTCTGCCATATCGAGCAGGTGCCTGGCACGGTTAAGCAGGTGGAAACACTACTATGGGGTGGAAGTACCCCCATCTAGCTATTCACTTACATACTTAAAAGAGCCTCTCTTCACACTTACGTAAATCAAGTACTTCATTTTTATTGACCCTTGTGGTTGCATTTTAATAGCATTTTAATCTAGTGGTCCAGCTTGAGTATTTCATGTTTTTCTTAATAAATATTTTGAAACTGAAGGTTTCTGTCACTTTTTATCTCATGTCATCTGAAATATCTTAAGGGTGTTTCTAAATCAAGGCAAACTGGTACTTCAGTCATCATTGACATGTCTGGGTTTTTTTGAGAAATTTGTGAAATCCATTTGGATCTAGAATACTTCTTTTTCCAATATTTTTCTTCCCCTGCCCCAGCCTCTTCCCAGAATCCCAAGTATTTAAATCTTCTGAATTTTGTTACCTGGTCAATAACAACATCGTATGCTGTTGAATTGAAAGGAGTGGGGTTTTTTTCCAGTTTGTTTCTGAGTTCTTACTCAGCTCCAGCAGCTCCAGCAGAAGATGAAATATGGCAGATGCAAGTGCTATGTGTAATACTTATCATCTTTTGGCTCCTTTTGTAGATTGATTTCCCCCACCCCAAAAGAAAAGACAGGTTTCTTCTAACCCACATTTCCTTGCCCCTGTCACTAGGGCATGCTGTTGTTCTCCAGTCATTACCCCTGGAACAGCTTTATTGGTTTTCCCCTGCAATAAGTCTCTTGTCACAAATCTGATGAACTGTCAAACTTCCAACTGCCCTTCCGGAGAAAGTAGATTTGGTTTTATTTTTTCAGCTACAGCCAGTCACAATGTAAAACTGTCAAAAGTTACTTTTCCACAAAGTAAAATCAAGTATATATATGTATTATTTAGAACTGTCAAAATATGTACATGGTTTTTGTATAATTGTTTTATGGTGTTGTTATTAAAGTTTTGCCCACTGACAAGTGTTGCTTTTTTAAAAAAACACATACAGTTCTTTAAAGATAGACCAAACCTACTCTATTTCAGCTGTATTCTAGGAACCTGCAGTGAGAATAAAGTTAATAATCATAAATGTCTTTAATTATTTTTTATATCCCTATTTGTTTGATAACCACCTGTTGCTTCATCTAGTGTGAAAGCATGATCATTGTTGAAAGTACTACTGGTTCTGGCCTATGCTGCTTCTCTTCCCCTTCCATCTCTCCTTTTCTTTTTCCTCTTTTTTTAACCTCTCGCAGTAACTTTTGGGTCTTTTCACTGGGCTTCTTCTCCCAGGGGAGGATAACAGGGGAACCAGGGAGAGAGACTTTAAAGTTGAAAAAAAAAGACTTGAACCAGTTTAATGAAAAAGAAAATATTAACAATAACAATGAAGATGATAAACTATATACAGACATGTACAAGTATGTAAATATATTTAAAGATACAAGGGAATATGTTAATAGAGAGCTCACTCGCTCCACATGACAACTGGGGCCCGAACAGAAAGGTCCCAGTCTGGACTAGGCAGCAGATGGGAGCACCCAAACCCAGAGTCCCGATGACAGTCTGAAAGAACAGAAAAGGAAGCCTTGAAGCGGCTGTGCTACTCCCATCAACGGAGGCAGGGAAAGACAACCTGTTCCATCAAACTTTGCACCTCTGCAGTGTAGAAACAGGAGGCAGGAACAGCAGCCACACAGGGAGAGGTGACAAACAGGTGACAACAGTCCTCCCAGCACAGCAGGCACTAAAGACCGCAGGGCTTTTCTTGGGGGGCCCTTTTATACTGAGCATCATGGGAAGAAATACCATGATTGGCCCATTTGGGTCACCTGACCCATCCTCTCCTCCCATGGGCACAGCTGCCCCCCCCTGCCCCACTGTGATTGCCCCAGAGAACTTTTATCCCGGTGCTCTCACACCCGGACACAGGTTAATCCTTAGACCATGTCACACAGAGCTGTTTAACAATTACTTGAAAAATATGTGCAGATTGTGCACAGCTTTTCAAGAATAATCTTCAAATCTGCCAGCCAGTACTGGATAACCTTGAAATCCCTCAGGAGTTGACTTAAAATTGACAGAGTAAATAAGTTTGTCTGCTAAAGAAATACTTTTATCAGAAATTTTAAATCCCTATTTAATCCCTATTTATTATCGCTGTAATGCCATCAAAGCATGTGACTTCAGGATAATATATTGGTCTGTACATGAAATTACTGAAATTAGTTGAGCATTTCATTGGTGTTCATTTTACATTATACAGAATTTTCTGGTTTAATTTTAGTAGCTAATTGAGATACAGAATAGCATTTTTAGCACAAAATGTACTCTGTACTCTTTCACATTATATCCTCGTCCTCCCTCAGTCTTTCTTCCTGACCCCTGTAGTTCAAACAAGAAGTTAAAAAAAAAACCAAAAGAAAACAAAACAACCAGCCACAAATAACCACAGAAATACCCAAACCCACTGAAACACAACGCCTGTGGTGGGAAGACAAGAGTCTTGACCGCAAACTGGCTTCGTTTTGAGCTGGGCAGGTACAGCAATCCTACCCAGAGCATCGGTGCCTAAAATACGTTTCAAAGAACAGAGCCCAAAACAGCATTTGCTCTTCAGTTGCTGAACTTCGAGTGTGTGTTTGAGGTTACTACTAGGAGACACTTCAGAAAACTGTGTTACTTGGCTGGGCAAGGTGAAGCAGATGATTAATGTTTCTGTGGTCTGGTAAGCGAAGGGCTGACTGAAACCACGTTCCCAGGTGCCGTATTCCTGACAAGGTTCTCTGTGCTCTTGAGACACCTACACCATTTATCAACAATTCTTATTGCAGCTTTTAGTGCTTCTGTCTCCCTCTTGCTCTGATTTGTGCTTATATGCTGTGTGCATATTCAAACATGCATTCTCTACCAATCATTTTGTTCTAAAGCTTTACAATCTTGCCTAAATATGTTGAAAATTTCCAAAATATTTTTAAGATTGTTTCTTTTCACATTTGTCTGCAGAGGAAACTGCACACTTTTAAATCTCTTGACTGTCTGCAACTCAAGCTGAACTGTGAGCTCTTAAGATAGAATTTAGAATCATAGAATGTCAGGGGTTGGAAGGGACCTCTAGGGATCATCTAGTCCAACCCCCCTGCCAGAGCAGGATCCCCTAGCGCATCCACACAGGAACACATCCAGGCAGGTTTTGAAAGTCTCCAGAGAAGGAGACTCCACAACCTCTCTGGGCAGCCTGTGCCAGTGCTCTGTCACCCTCACAGGGAAGAAATTTCTCCTCATGTTGAGGTGGGGCTTCCTGTGTTCTAGCTTATACCCATCATTCCTTGTCCTATTACTGGGCATCACTGTGAAGAGACTGGCCCCTTCCACTTGACACCCACCCCTCAGATATTTGTTTACATTAATAAGGTCCCCTCTCAGCCATCTCCTTTCAAGGCTAAACAGCCCCAGTTCTCTGTGTCTCTCTTCATACGAGAGATGTTCAAGTCCCTTAATCATCCTCATAGCTCTCCGCTGGAGTCTCTCCCTTTGATCCTCGTCTCTCTTGACTTGGGGAGCCCAAACTGGACACAGTATTCCAGGTGTGGTCTCACCAGGGCAGAGCAGAGGTGGAGGAGAACCTCCGTAGTCCTGCTGGATGTAGATACATACAACCCAAACCTGCGTGGTTCTTTCACGGTGCCGCCATGGAACCACCAGGTGGCAGCGTACAGTGGCCAGTGTGATTTAAATAAAATACCACACTTTAAGCACAGTTATGATGTTGTATATGTTGGACTGAACCTTCCCCTCCACCAGAGGGTGGGGTAGAAGGATGCTCCTGCCTAAATTCCTGATTTTGCTTTTACCTCTCCACTAAAAAGCACCTCATCAAGGCTCAAATGAAGCCAGGCTCTACTTAATTTTATTAACTGTGATAAACCAAAGTAAACATAGACATTTGGTTTTTTCGATCCTTTTAAACATTTTTCTTCTCCAATAATTGTGCACTTTCTCAAATCTTATTTTAATACTTGCTCGTTCATGAGATTTGTAGACTAAAATTTAACACAAAATAGAAACCAGTGGTTACCTTTCCTAGAACATTTCTTTTTGCTATTTTTATCATAGCAGTTAGATGGAGCAATTTTCAGAGTGTAAGTACTAGTTTAAAACCCATAAAGAGCTTCTTCCTTTAAATTAAATTTGTGTGTTAATGCAATACACACTTCAAATGCATTTCCAAGTCGATATGTTTTCCAGCTGAGCTGATGAGTTCATCAATTCAAATAGCAGCACTTTTAATGGTTAGCTTGTGCAAGAGTCTTAAAAACACTTCTTCAGCAACTAAAAACTTAACTGAAGTGCTTCCATAAAGATATATTAATTTGTAGTTACTTGCCAGACACGTACATCGGAGTTCGGCTGCTCCTGCTAAATTGCTTGCCTTGAGCACCTCTGATCTGGTGCTCCATTAGCTCTCTTTTTAACGATACAATTTAAAAACTCACAAAGCCAAAGACTTGGAGAGGTGTGGGTTTTTTCACATTAGCCGCACAACGAAAGCCAAAAAAACAGGCAGGCTGCACAGTTGGAAAACTCGAGCGAGGTAGCACTTGCTCAGTTTCGGGACGGCTCCAACACGTCTTTCACAAGCCATCCCCAAAGTTGACTGTACCAAGTGTGAGGCTGGGGCGTTGTGCGCATCGCTTCTGCTCAGCTGATGGATGTTCCCTCAGGGACTATATAGTCAGACAGGAGAAAAGAGGGTTCAGTTTTAAATAGCACTGTGGTTTGAGCTGGTGGAGACATGCTCTGAGGATAATGGAACCACAATCATGTCCCTGACATACCCTAATTTTTGCTGTATCCTACAAGACGGTCCTGAAAGTAATCCGTTCTCCAGGGGAAGGGGATTAAGTATGCCTTTTTTGCTATATCCTCAATATAGGATAAAATTTCCCCAGATTCAAATCTTAGGCAAGAACTCTGTAGTTCTAGCTCTCTTAGTAAAATTTTAAATCTCAAGCAATTACTTCAGGGATGCTATTTTTTCCTTCTATCGCCTTCCCCATCCCATCAGTTTTGCCACTGCTGGGACTATTTTAAATGCTATCAGAGCAGTTTTGCAAAAGTAAGGCATGTGGCCTGTTTCTGAAGAACTGATTAATTTGAGGAGGATATCGAAAAGACAGAAAACCTGAGCTGCCATCACTGATGAGCTAGAACTCTGCCTGTTGTGGAACCACACCAACACAAGCGCTGCTTAACTGGTCAGTCAGTCTCCTTCTTATAAGCTGTTGTACTTCCTCTAAACTCTCTGTCTTCCTGTATATTGAGCTGTAACAATTCTTGATAAAGATGTCTAAAAGTCGGTAATAAAATGCATCTAATTCACCATTATTGTAGCGCACTTAGTTGATCCCTTCCCACTGATGTTAGTTTTGATACCTTAGACAGCAGTGTAGCTTAGTCTTAGTCTTTAAACTTTCTAAGAGGAAATCAAAAAGTGAAGATTGTGGCAGTTGATCTTCTC
The DNA here is from genome assembly GCF_000703405.1 of Apaloderma vittatum. Taxonomy (NCBI): domain Eukaryota; kingdom Metazoa; phylum Chordata; class Aves; order Trogoniformes; family Trogonidae; genus Apaloderma; species Apaloderma vittatum. The sequence goes on along the minus strand of NW_009698785.1, from coordinate 10,752 downwards.
AATAGAGTAAATTTGGACTTAATGCTGGACATACTTCTATGCCTTTTTAATTCTAAAAAAATATTAGTTCATTTTATTTTTTCGTGCTTAGTAGTTTTAAAGCCTGATTTAGTAGATCTGTATTTCACTGTTAGTAAATATATGTGGATAGTTATTTCCATGGCAGTAAAACATCTCTAATGTCATTTTTAGCTATTAATAATCTAGCGTTTTTTTCCAGCTGTTGAAAAGCCTGATTGCACTGAATTGTACGTGCTGTTCCACCGTGGACTTTAATATGTTAGTTAATGATCACAGGGCCCTGGATAACTTAGCTCACGGTGTTCACTTAACTCACTGCAGTGTTTCTTTTTCCGATGACCACTATTGCTTTCTCTACACTGGGTAATCACCTTTTTTTATCCAGGAAGAGACTCTGGCAAATTCTGACCCTACCAGGCAAGGGGGTTATGCACGGCTGTGGGGGACGGCAGCTGGACTGCTGGTAACCTGGCATTGGTTGAAGACATTGACCTTGACAAATTCCCAGTGTACCCTTAAGATGGGAAGTTGTGTGTACTGAGTTTGGACACGTTTGCGGAACTTTCTCCCTCAAGATCCGGGGGGATGAGCCCAGCCAGAAGCTGCTAATTGTTACCCAATTAGAATGTGAAAAACAAGTGTTTGACCTATAAGCAAAGGCCACGCTACCTTCTTCTAGTACCTTCGACTATGTATAAAAGGCACACCCTTTCTGTAATAAAGGAGCCATTTTGAGCCATTCTAATACCATTGAGTTGTGTCGTGTCCATCTCTACAACAACACACGGCCATCTGGGAAAGGGAGCACAGTTCAATCCCGGCCTGCAGTGATTCTACAGTAACTAGTCTGCTCAGACCAGTAACAGATGGATTTTCACCATAAATACCAGTATCTAGCCATACCTACAGCAGCAGAGCAAGGATGAGCATGGTTCTAAGGCCTCCCTCCTCCCAGTAAAAGTTAAAGCAAGCTTGAGTCAAGCCCCACTGTCAGCTGCTAAGACGCTCCTGTTCTCGGCTGTCTGCACCTTCCCTCTGCTGATGATTACCAGGACCAGCAGAACGAAACGTGCGCCCACCCTCGTGCTTCGGCACAAAGCAGAACGTCGCTGATTAAACTGCTGAGAGGATGGGTTTCAGCCAAGTCGCCAGACTCTGAGCTGCAGTTGGTGAGGATATGAACACATCTCCCATTCTGCTTGTTCTGCCACAGTCAAAGCGATCTCCATCAGAAGGACGGGCTGTAACAGATGGAGCTATAACTTAAACCACTTTGTAATAGTTCCTAAAGCTCATCTGTCAAGGACGGTGCAAGACTGCTTGCGCAGTGTAAGAGAAATTTCTGTATGAGCTTACAATGTGAAATAGGCCTGCTGAGGAGCAAAAGCTGTGCAGTGTATAATGTTTATCTTGCATTAATCAAGTCATGATGTACTTACTTAACACTATTTCTGTTTTCACTTTCTGGCAAAACTCCCCACTGACGCTTTATCCTGCCTTACAGCAGTTAAAAATGTGAGAAATGTATAACTGAAATAGTTTAAAAACTCTAGTACTTGTGAAATTGCCTGTTTTATCATATGATAAACCACGGGGGCTTGTTAGAGGGATCACACTAATCTGTAGTATGAAACAGGTTGGATTCCTTCCTACAGTCACCAGCTTTAACAGAGCTGTCTTTGATACCTCAGCTGAGGTATTTTCAGCTTAAATTCAGAAGCCTTGTATACAAGGCCTATAAGATATAAAGTATCTCTCCTGCCCGTCCGTTCTGCATTTCTGTCTTAGTTGTGTCTGAAAAATAGGCTGCTCACTTAAGTTACACCGACGTTCATGGATATTGCAGGTACCCTGATGCTTTTCAGCCTTCAGGAACTGTATTTCTTTGCTGTATGATAACAGAGAGGTCAGAAGGCTTTGTGATCCTTGGACAGGAGACTGTGTAGAATAATAGAATGAACCAGGGAAAAAATGTGCCGAAAGCATCTGGGAGTTTTTTTCTGCATACTAGACAATATATTCTATACTCACTTTCTGTGATAAAGTTTACTGTTACTGAGGCCTAGAATTAGCCAAATAAAACAGCAGGGAAGCCTCCTCTGTGTTCTTTGCTTCCATTTCTCAATAACATTTTTACATTCACTCACTCCCTCTTCTAATGGAAGCTGGGAGAAAAGTGCCTGGTACAGCACTAATGACATGAAGAAAAACACCGAAGGAAGCAGCAGGGAGGCCGAGGTTTCAACCACTCTCCCTCCCTCGCACGGGGAAATTTGAGTGACCTCTTGACACCTCCCACGGGAAACTTTAAATTGATGAGACTGTGTGCCAAGTAAATACAAAAAAAAAGGTATTAAAATAGTATTGTTTCTGACTTAATCTTCCTAAAGTCAAGGAAAGTAAGTTAAAGTTCCCATAGCAGCTACAATGCACTAACCTCATTCTAGACAGCAGTGTATGTGGATATGCATCAGGATTGATTAAAAAACACTTCCACGCTCTCACTAGTATTCACCTGGGAAAATGAAAATAAAAATGACAAAAATTAATTTACAGTTTGTTCCTGGATTATCCTGGTATTTTGGTTTAAACTACATTTTACATTATGCAACGCTATCTAGAGTCACACATTGTTAATTTGTCCTATGGAAACAAAAGGGGAAGGCACCTCGAGCTTGTTACACCCCGACTGTTAATTTGGCCATGTTTTTGCCAGGATAAGTTACTAAAGAATGATTGTTGTGACTCTCAGAAAATATTCTAGCTTTATTATCTGCCAGTTGCCAATTTTTCTGCTGAAATCTGATGATCAGGAATGGAAAGATGTTAGAATCTCCTGCATCTCAAACGTGTCCATGGCACTTCTCCCCACACCTAGAGAGTGTATCTGCTACCCAGCCACAATTGCTGGTCGTTACCAACTCTGGTCCTGCTCATTAACAGGATTCCAGGAGACAGGCCACTAAACTGGAGTCCTGTGGTTTAGTTCTGGGAATTGTCCCTTTACTTCTCCCTAGTAAATTATTTAATTTATCCTGTGGAGATGACTGCATCTAGGCCAGCCATTATCTCCCCTCATTTGTCTTCCCTTCTCTTACCTTTCCAGATTTTTTCATTATTAGTTGCAAAGTCTTCAATGTACGAGGTAACTCTGCCACCGTGTTCCTCATCCCTGCCACACAGAAAAGGAACAGCACAATAAATACCATAAATAAGAGTGCTTCCAGAATGCAATATTGGAAAAACACTGATAACATGAACTAGCTCATAGGAAAACACCTGGCACAGACTATTTGCCAACAACTGCTTTGAGCACAGCTGCTTAGTCATATTTAAGGACTATGATATGGATTAAAAATACATCCTTTTCTTTCATGTAGGTGTGACCTTAGACAAGAATGGTAATAGAACCACACAAGCAGCTTGCAGTGACGCTTGCAAACAGGTTTTTGGCACACTCACCCATTGTCAGCGCCCTAGTCACACAGTCACATCTGCACGCAGAGAGCTGTTGCTCGCGTTTTTGGGGACATGTGGGAAAACAATACTCGAGTTTGACTACAGATCATATAAAGTGTGTATTCAAGGGCTGATGCTTAGCTAAAGGGATGGAATCCAGCTGCCTGTTTTCTTTGGCCCCGAGAATCACTTTGATATGATTTACATTTTCATAGTTGGCTTCACAAAGAAAGAGCTAGAGGGCTGGTTTAGAGGCCTTTTTTTTTTCCTTTGGTGTGCATTAGTGAGTAAATATTTTACAGCCTGAATTCTCAGTTTCACAAAATCAGTGACTCCAGGCTGTGAGACAATGTAAGTAAGCACAAAGGCTGGAATTTATTGCTAGCAATGATCTATGAGATAAGAGTTTCAACTAAGCCAGTGCAGAGAGGTCTTTTGCCAGATGTGTGGGAGTGAAAGTGACACAAATCTACCAAAAAAAAAAAAAATTATCTTTGGCAATCCCAGAGTGATTACATAGCCTTGCAACACTAGCAGCCTCAGAGAATTCATTTTGTGTCTCAATGTCTTCATCAACTTAAAAGCCAAATCCCAAGCTTTATAAAAAAATCCCAAGTAGTGCCATGAATACCTCATAAATTTATCGCACTCCCTTAATCTTATTTTGAAGATAGAAAGTTTGGGGGGCTTTTTTTTTGGTTTTGGGGTTTTTTTCCCCCTACATACATTCCTCTGTTTGTAAAGAGCCGTGTAGCAGAATGATGTTGATTCCACAAAAAATCACTGAGGAACTTGTCCCTTTGTTCCTTTACTTCCATCTCAATGTAATTCAGAACTCTCAGAGTCAAGCTACATCGGAAATCCTTTCTTTTTGCTTCTAAGATATCACAGATACAAAAAAAACCCCAGTACATGGGTGGTACAGTGATCACATCCAAACCTCTGCCTACATCCTTTGGCAACTGCACTAGAAATTGCAGATAACTGAAGCTGTAAAGGTGCTTCTGTACCTTTCAGACAACGCAAGTATAATGTGTGCTAAGGGGAATGCAACCTTTCTTGTAGCTGAGGATACATTCTAAAAAGGGGATGCTTCACTCAAAGAAAATGCTTTACGTGAGTATAAGGAACACTGCTTTGACTAGTTTGGGATGGAAATGTTAGTGCACTTTAAATGCTGCAACATATTTTTATTTTTTATAGCCTAGTACACAAACACTTACAAAACCTATCTCATCACTCGTGTATGTTTGATACCACAGCAAAACTGCTTAAGTGTGGCAGAGATGTTTGAAAAGTAAACATGCTGATAATTCTACTTGCCTGCCAGATAGCTCTGCCCAGCAGGCAGTTTTAGTAGGAAAATGCTATTTTAAGGAAATAAATCTCTCTGAAAAAAACTAGCTGAGTATGCCTTTGAGAACTAACACGACAACTCCTGTTTTTTGGTTGGGATTTTTCCGGTGAACCATCAAACTGCTGTAGCACTGAAAATTCGAAAATGGCTTAGTTTAGAATTTAAACAAAATAGCAGTTTTTTCTTCTAGGTTTTGCTCTGAAAACATATGAGTTCAATATGGAAAGATGTCACATATTTATCCTGGAGCATCTTACCAGTCCCTGCTCCTATGCCTGGGCATGTGGCGCAGTTATGTTCAGACTGTTCTGGGACAAAATCCAAACCGACTCTCACTGCAGAGGAGATCTAGTGGAAGGGAGTACGGTGCTTTTCAGCAGATCTCCTGATTTGGACAGGAGGAGGAACTCCAGGGCTCACCATAAAACACACGCAAACCACAGTGCAGACACATCATTGCCGTTACTATACATTTCTCACGCTTTAATGACCACAAAAACACAGGCAGTTTTTAAGAATTGCTCCTCTGTAAATGCACATCCAGTAACTGCTCCTAGAATAAGACACCTAGAATAAGGTGTTTGTTAAAACATGCAGAGGTTTCTGAGTTTTCATTATGCTGTCATGCAATTGCCCAAAAGAGAAATAACATCCCTTAAATCACTTGTCAAAGAGCCTACGCTCTGAGTGAACTTGAAAATTCCTCATCTGGAAGGACTGAAGGGAATGCTTAGTATGTGCTGAAGATGTATTTAGTATGAAAACACGAAGAAACCTGAGGTTCCAGCCTGCTGCTTTTTGGAGGATGCTTTTGAAAGGAGACAACCCTGAGGCTTTGGCCAAGGCTGTTTGCTCTAAGAGGGTTAATTTGAATGCAGGATCCCTCTAGATAAAAAAGTACAGTGCCAGGAATTCTTCCCTATTCACAAAAATTTATTGAATAGCTTTGGCTGTCCCATAGGATTTTAGCAAGTACAGCTGTGGTGCATTTCTAGAAATACAAAAAAACAACCCCAAAAACAACAAAAGGCAGACTCTGGGAATTGTAGACCTGACAGGATGGATACAGACTTCTCCCAATGCTCACAACCTATCTCCCTCTGCACAGTCCACACGCAAAAGTGCCTCTGACTCTCCTCAGCAGTTCCACCTCCTCCCATCTAATATTGTATTTTTCTGTGCAAATAGCATATACGCCAAGTCTCCAGTTTCCAGATGTTCAGCTTCTTTCAGATACTCTAGTAATGAGGTGTGGTAGTAAAGACTTAAGTAAATTTTCACAAATGTTGAATAACCTTTATGACACTATGCTTTCGCCTATTTAAAAAGAAAAAAAAACTGTTTGGGCCCCACAACTCATCTGTTTGAGTTTTGAAAGCTCAAAACATTTGTCACAATGTTACACCAAGATAAAATGGGAGTTTAGTCACTCCAGCCCACTATCACCTGAAGTGGTTGATTACAGTTCTGCCTGATCTCAGTCTAGAGTCAGTAGCACAAAAATTCTACTTAAACATTTCTATGATTATTGGTTTACTGTTCACAGAAAACAGCTTTACCCTGTGAATTGTACATAGTCTTTGCACGTGGGGAAAATATTAATAGCATTTTAATAGCTTAAAATTTGCTAACAAAATAGCAAACTACTATAACAGCATGTAAGTATTCCAACAAGTCTAGGGCTGTCAATAATCCTGAAAGTACATCCTGAATCATTTACAAATCTTTATGAGAGGAGATCTAAAGAGGATTGGGAGACACCTAGAAAGGGATTGAAGAGAGAATCCAGCATGCTCTGTCCCCACAGGAAATCTCCCCTATTGACACAGAACAAATTCTAGAGGCAAAGAAGTAATAGGACCTACTCTGCAGCCTCACAGATAAGGTCTGCGGCTTATCAGCTGCCTGCAAGGAATGAAAAAGATAACTCGACTTTAGAACGAACTTATTAAGAATGGATTCATCCATTTCTGTACCTCTTCTAAAATCTTCACAGCTGTGCCATATAGTTTGATTTCTTCAAATAATTACTCTCCTTTGCTTTTTCTTCAACCTTGTTTGTAGTAAGGGCAATTTCAAGCTTGCTGGCAAATAAGATGCAGGCACTATGTTCCCACCAGGGTAACAATCATTTAAATCAAGTTCTTAAACCACCTGCACACACCAACACCTTACTGCTCTTCTACAAGGTACAGCAGTAGATGCTGCAGCGAGGCCGTGGGGATTCGTGAGCAACCATAAGCCCAGTAAATGTTTTCCTGTGACTGGCCTGGTGGAAAAGTCTGATGCTAACAAAGAACTCGCCCAAACACCAGGAATCTGTAACATGTTTATTCTTTAATGCCACGGCCACTTTTCCCGTTGCATATTTCCTCACTGCGACGCAAACTAAGTTATTACAAAAGCACTGGTATGTGCAAAGGTACAACGTCCAGCTTCACATTCTCAAGAGCGAGCTAATTCACGTTATAGATCATAGATCATAGAATGGCCTAGGCTGGAAGGGACCTTAGAGATCATTTAATCCAGCCTCCCTGTCATGGGCAGGGATGCCTCTCAACTAGATCAGGCAACACATGGGGACTGAACAGGGATCGAACCCGTGGGCTTGGTGTTACCAGCACCAAGCTCTAACCGACTGAGCTAACTGGCCCCCTAACACAAATGATACTCCCCTCAAGAAAACAGGAAAGTAAAAAGTAATCAGAAGTCAACTGTCATCTCTGTCTTGTCAGGTTTGAGATGCAGCCAGGGAGCTTTTGTCCAGACCCCAAGGTAGATGTCTAGAATACAGAATAAAGATATATTAACTAGAAGCCAGAACATGCTGAGAGCACACAACCACTCGTTTCTCCTGCCTCCTCACAAATGCAAGGGCAGCAGAGACCCTTCTGGCCAGATGCAGAAGCCTTAGAAGTACATTTGTATTAGTTACAACTAGTTCACAACACAGAAAGTGCAGCAGGGGTAGCACAAAGCTCAGTTTGCCAGCAGGCTGACTGGATCCGTATCAACCGTGCTGAGCTCCACGCCACCACGATTCCACCGAGAGTAACCGAGCTCAGCCACTTAAAGTCTGTATTAACTGCAAAGTAGCAAAAAAACTTACCCCCTCCAAACCACAATCCCCTCAACCCTCCAAAAGAAATGAAACCGCAAAAAAAAATCCCAACTCTTTAACAAAAAAAAGGACAAAGTCATCAAAGAACAACCTTTCTCATTTCCGCCAGAGACTGAGGAAAGTTGGCCACGCTTCGCTATGTGCTGTACATGCCAAAAAAGAGCCAGCAATCATGGCTAATCGGTGGTAAACTCTTACTAAACAGATGTCAGTGGGAATTTTGCGTGGCCTTTGAAAGGAAATTCTCACCGCATCTCCAGGGGACATTTTACAAGGAAATAAGATTAACCTCTTTGGTCTGTGCTCGAGAACTATACTGCATGGGAAAGATGGGCTGATGTGGACATTATGAGTGGGGAAAACATCACCCTTTCTGACAAAAAGTAGCTATAAAAATAGTTTAGTACAAAGAATGTGTCTTAAAAAAATGTTTATGCTTCTCAGTAGAAATAATCTTAAGGCTAAAATTGATTTCTGTACCTACTAATAAAATAATCAGACTATGACTGCCACAAGACACTACCTTCTGTTGCATTTTCCTTCTGATAGGACATAACACATCTTGTTCCATGATTCTTACTACCTTGAAGTCTTTTCCAGTCATCTCAACATTTTAAGAGTGGAATTCACAAATACATTAAATGTACCTTCACATGTTTATTCTCACAGGCCAGTGTCTGTACTTCGCATTCACTCAGTTTTGGTTTACAAATCTAAACATACAGACCGCTAATAGGACTTCTTTCAGGCATGTGGGTTGTCTTGCTATTAGGGTCACAAACTTCAGGGATATTTTGTAGTACTAGAATGCAGATTGGGCCTGATTTTGTTTTTCAGCGCATTAGTGTATTTCAAAGTTTTTAATGCTTTTGCTCTTTTGTGCATTAGTTTACAGAGGTCTGTCTGTTTCAAAAGATTTGCATGTTAACAAGTGGAATCTTATTCTGAATTGTCTCATACTATTTCTTAATTAAATTTCCTAAGGAACTATATGTAAATGATTATACAGTACATCTGTCAGCTGCTCTTCCCAATTATTTATAATTCATCAACGAAACCTGACTGTATATTTATAAGGATATTAAGCTGCTATAGGTTTTATGGAAAACAGCGGCCATACCCAGAACAAGATCTGAAATTTAACCGTACACAAGAATGCAATGGTTTCAAGAAGGGAGGTCTCCTCGTGTAAAAATGTGCAAAGTGTCCAGTTCCTTTCTTCTGGCTGGAAGTGAGAATGAGTAAATGGTTCGATGAAAGAGCAATTCTGTACCTTTCAGCCCTGGCACCAGACTCTTCCAGCCACTCCGAGTCAAATTTCATCCGTAAGAGGGCAGTGCCGTACATCAGCACGCACACCCACCGTTCTTTCACATACATTCTACTTGTTTGAAAATTAACCACTGCTGCTGCTCAGGAAGTATCATATTTATCTGACACTCTTCAGAATGTTTGCTGCTTTGGCTACTATCCCGCAGTATATTTAGTATTTCACAGACTTTACATAAAACATTATCAAAGACCAGCCCTGATAAAGGGCTGAGCTTTTTATTTCACCTCCCTGAACTTTCATCTTGCTGCCCTGCTGCTCCACCTGTGTTGTAAATTCTTCTACCATTTTAATAGATATTTTACATTCCTTAGGCAGCAAACTAAGTTTAGACAACAATAATTGTGCTGCTTACAAAACCACGTGGGAAAGGCTGGCAAATTATTACCATGCAACCTAGATGAGATCTTTTGGAAGAGGTATGGCCAAAAGGGAAAACTAATTGCCAGGCGAACTTTTGCTTAGATTCAACAAGTTTCTATTTTAAACGTACTGATTTTCCTTCCTTCTGTAGCAGCAGTGCTGACACAGCAAGATAGTGGAATACGATGAGACACGGGAATATTCGTAAGTATCAGATGTTTACACCCATCTCATCTATTTATGTTAGATACTCCCTGGAAAGCACAGACACAGACCAGAACCCCATCTGTATCAGTTTTACTAAACTCCAGCATTCACGGGGGAGGAAACCTTATTTCTTAATGAACTCTAGATATTTAGCACTTTCAATATTTCTACTACTAATAATAATAAACAAAAAAAAAATAGAGAGGCATTCAGTGCGAGCACTTATTTGGAAATCCTGATAATCACAGATTATCATAATCATAAGAAACCTCGTTAACAAATCCAGAAAGCAAGAGAGCCTGCCATGCTGTCAACTTGCACAAACCTACACAATCCATGGGAGGAAAAAAAAAAAAAGGGGAAAAGCTTTTTATATGCACACAAAATTCAGCAAGAGCAACAACAAACTCGAAAGAAGGGAGCCTTTGGAACGCTTCCTTTTTGGGATGGAGATGGCAAGATGATTAACTAGAACTTAGAAATTTCTCCAGTTTGGGGTGGATTTTTCCTTCACCCTCCATAGACAAGGTGCCTCATGTGATTTTAGAAGTGCGTTTTTCAAAGCCCTTTTTTAGTGTTTCCTTTTAAGATAATTTGCATGTACCTCGGGGTTCACTTCCTCCTGCATTCCCCCAGTTTTGCAGAGAAGTTCCTCAAGCAGAACGCCTCCAAACCCGGCGCCTCAGCTCCTGAGCACAGGTGGTGTGTCAGGAGAGAGACACACGCACCGACCGCGGGCAGCTCCTCACCTCACTCGATCATTCCATCGAGAAACACCAACAGAGTAACGTCGTGCCCCCCCGAGGGAGGCACGCACCTCCGAGACTGATGCCTTAATGCTGCCTTCGAGCTTACCACGGAGCGCCCTGCGGATCCCCTGGAGGTGACGGGCCC
>NW_009698784.1:145478-152795 GCF_000703405.1 Apaloderma vittatum | reverse complement strand
GCGGCCCTGCCGGCACCTGCTGGGCTCACCCGGGCTTGTTGGTTGTTTTCAGCTCAACGCTAGGGAGAGGAGAAGTCTCCAGAAAGACTCGAGCGATTCGGAAGTGGAAAATGAAGCAAAAGGTAAATTCTTGGCTAAAAAGCCGGCCTGGGTGGATGAAGATGATGAAGCTGAGGAAAAGTAAGTTCAAGTTTGCGGATAGGGGTTGCGTGTCACACCTAAGGGTGACTGTGACTTCGGTTTGATCTTCGTGTTCTGTGTGTTTTTCCCTTCTAGCGTTGATATGACCCATAAGTACAGGAAAGATTTCATGAAAAGCGATGCTGAGAAGGTCCTTACTAAGAAAAAGCTAAAAAGAAGACTTGAAGAACAGTGAGTTTCTTTAATGTTTGTGTGGCTGATTCTATTAAGATAAGTTTATGTGATATTCAAAGTCCCTTTCCTCTTTGCCCACTGTGTCCATGTGCCCTGTTTACAGCCAGTGCTTCTTAAAATATTTTCAATATTTTTAAGTACAAGGTAACACTGAGAACAGTAAATGAAATATGTGTTAGCGTTGTCTGGACTGTTTTGTTTAATACTTGGTTTAGTAGAGGTGAGCAATCTAATTTGTTTTCTAGACAGTTCTATCAGCAATTTGTTATAGCGATACATTGTTTTGTAAAAAGGTTGATGGAAGATGCTGTCTTAGTATATAAGAGCTTGATACATATAACTGGATATGCTAGAATGAACTGGAATGTGAATATAGTCAAATAGCAAAGTAGAACTTTGGATGTGTTTGGGTTGTCTTGATATTAGCTTCTCTTTCTCCAAAGAGCAGTGTTTTAGTGTTTGTTACCAATTTCATACTAGTTTCACATTCAGGAGGTCAGCAAAACATTAAAAACCGAGTGAATTTTAAACAAACCTTACGTAGTGTTTTAATTGGAAGTAATATTGCAAAATTGCAACTGTGTATCCTGTAAGTGCTTAACACGTGGAAGGAAGTAACTTTCTCAAAAAAGTTTTTTTTCTTTTTCCCTTCCCTCCTCACCTGTCTCTTGCTAGGTTTCAGCGAGCGATGGGAGGAGTTCCTGCCTGGGCTCATTTAGAAAACAGGAAAAAATCCAAACGGACTGCAAGTGATAGTAAGTAAATCCATTACCATTTTGTATTTCTACATTTCCCTATTCAGCTCTTCAGAAAATAATTTTTTTGGTGTGTTTTCTCAGTTTCAGTAGTATGATTGTATACTGGATAAGTCAACTTTATTTCTTCCATTCTTCCTTCAATGTGCTTTGATTTAGTTTGTTTCTGTAGGGAATTTCTAGGTTTTGATGTGGGAGTGTTTGTGGAATTAGCCTTTTCAGTGTACTTTCAATGTCTTAATTAGGTGACACTGATGAAGATGATGATCTGCTCTGCAAGACTGGCAATTTCATTACAGACTCAGACTCCCTGCCAAGAGGTATTTTGAAGGTAAAGACAAGCCTGTCTTTCTGCCTCAGTTTAACCCATTTGCACACTTCGACTTATTGTTGCTATTTAGGCAGTAAAATTAGTGATTGTACAAAGTTCTTGTTTCCATAGCTGGGAAACCTGGAGAGTAAACAGTTGGACAAACTGGATAGCTCACATCATCAAAGTGTGAAACAGTAAATGGAAATGTAGTTTGACATAAGAATTATTTGATGTACTTTGAAGGAGCGTCTTATAATAGGATTTTAGTTTCTGTGTAGGAAGGATGGAGTTCTCTGACAACTTTGAGGCTACTGAAGTAGTTTTTGAGAAGCAACAGCCTTAAATGAGTGTTTATCTACAGCTGTTTTAGCTGAGTCAGAATGCAGGTAGTTTTATATGGACCGTTAATTTAAAAGCCAGTAGAGAGGCTACCTGGTTTCTCTTATGTCCACAACTGCTGCTTTGAAGCAACTCACTCAACTTGCCGTATGTATTATCTGCTTATGTTGTGCTGTCTACAAGTTCATCGTAGGGTTTGAGATCTTGCTCTTGCAGACTAAAGAGCAATTAAATTGGCTGTTCATCAGCATAAGCAAAAATGTAAGTTGTATGTTGTATTTTTTTTTTTAACTGTTTGATCTTTGTTCCAGCTGAGCACCTGTTTGCCTGCTAATCAGGAGCGTTTTGCTGATGGAAAACTGGCAACTGTGCAGTTCCATCCGTCTGCTCAAGTAGTCATGACTGCTGGACAAGATCGATCTGTGTCACTCTTTCAGGTGAAGAATTTCAATCTATATTTATATAAATGCCCGCTAATATGGAATTTATTATTTTTTTTGTAAGTACACCTGAGGTAGCCTGGAGCAATAGCCTTTCTTTCCTCTTCCCATGATGGTGTGCTCACGGGGGTTGTAATGTTTGTGATTACAATGAGATTTGCTTGGTTGAAGGCATCTTGTTGGAAGAATTTTCCGTCTGTGACTTCCTACCAACCTCTTAGAGAATGTAGGCAAACTTAGGTGTATCAGAGTTTTTAGTTGAAGATTTTTTTTAAAAAAAATGTTTGGGTTTAAGGTTCGCGGTGACAAGAACGCATGAGGGTTTTTTTCTCGTTTGTAAAGGCTGTAGTGTGAGGAGCAGTCTGCTTTCATTTACAACTGTAGTATTGCTGTGAAATTATTTTGAGAGTGGAGAGACTGTACCGCTGCAGGAAGCTACTCATCCTGGGACACTCCTGCCATCCTTCTCTGAAAATTAAATATCATAACTATTTAGGAACTTTTAGTATGGCCCAGTCGCATCAAGCAGACCTAAGCTGAATTTGATGTTGCCACGGGGCTGCAGGAAAGAACGTGAAGTAAATATTTCCGTTTAGAAAAGCAGAATAGAAGTGATTATTTGAACAAAGTATAGGCAAGACAGGGAAGGGTAAGAGGTGTGAAGTTATTTCTAAGAGGGCTGGAAGTGCCTGATACATGGGTGAGGAGCAAAGAGCCAGGTTATTTGTGGACTGACAAGAGAGGAAGAGATTAATACTTCAAACTGGTGTGCCTCTTCCCATTCAAGTCTTTTGTACTGCCTAGTTGCTATGAATTTTCAACGTGAAAGTATTTGATGTGTTCTTTAACATGATACTCTGGTTTTGTGTTTTTGAAGGTTGATGGTATAAAGAATCCGAGAATACAGAGCATCTATTTAGAGAGTTTTCCAATTTATAAGGCATGTTTCAGTGCTGATGGAGAACAAGTTATAGCCACTGGTACTCACCATAAAATGTTCTTTGTGTATGACATGATGAGCGGAAGTATTATTCCTATACAAAAAGTAAGAGGTACGTGTTACAGTGCTCTGTGTGTCTGGGCATAGTTGAAGTTGTCACAAGTAGGCATGGCATGTGACTTTACTTTAAAAGGAACTGCAGTGAGTTGTTGGAGGTCATATTTTTAACCTGATTTCTGGCATCTTTGCTTGAGTATCCTTAGTTTTAGTTTGTCTGGGATACTGAAAGTTAATTGTCACACGTAAATGAAGTGGAGTTACAGCTTTACTGCAACAATGAGTTACAGAAGTGAAAAGCTGAAGATCTTATTCCTGTTCATCATACCTCTGAATGTTGAAGAAAAAGAATAAATTATACCAGTTTGAAATTCTGAATCTCTTTTTAAAGGTGTGGAGGAAAGATTTCTCAGAAGCTTCGAAATCTCTCCAGATGGATCATTTATGCTTATAACTGGAACCTCAGGTTACCTTCACTTGTTGTCAATGAAGGTAGTTTCTCTTCACGGTTCATATAGCTTCAGCTTCTTGGTACCTTTTTCCTTTTGAACCTGCTTGCTTACATTTAATCTGAAAAGCAGTCCAGCTTTCAGTTGAAACAGACGTGTGATGCATACTATCACAGCCTTCAAAAATGAGCCGCTGAATTAACTAACTAGCTTTGGGAAATTATTTTAGGAGAATTTATTCCTGGCTATGTGGTTCTCTCTGGGACTGCTGGAGCCAAGACCAGAGTTTCATGGGTTTCTAAGCTGTCACTGGAAAAAGTCGTACATCAGTGTTGTGTTTGGGCTGATTGCACGAATGCTCTGCTGGCAAAAGCAGTGGTCTCAGTACAGAAACAGGCATCTGACTGCGGAAGAAATATAGGACTGCTTTTTTGGGAACAGCACTAGTGCGTGCTGGTGTACCGTGTTCATGAATCGTGCCATCTACTGTGATTCATAATGCACATAGAATTTTTTCAGTTAAATTTAAAAATGCCATATGATAGCAGCTGGATAGTTTTAAACTTTTACTGAGAAAAAAAATTCAAAAAGGAAGTTCAGTTCCATTATATACTGAAGAACCTTCAGCGAAGGGAGCAAATGGGTGTTTCTTGAACAAGCTGTAGTTGTGCAACAGCAAATTGATCATGGACGCATGAGCATCGACTTGTGCTCTGATGTGTAGGCTCTGAAAACATTGATGCTGTTCTTCTAATGTCAGTGTAGCCAACTTAAGGTTTTTGTGGGACAGGAGTATGGAAACAGTTTGCCTACAGATTTGTGATAGAATCATTGTCACCGTTGTTGTTCTTCATCCTATAGACAAAGGAACTTATCAGCACTATGAAGGTAAATGGAAGGTGCACTGCATCTGCTTTCACTCCAGACAGCAGTAAAATATATAGCTATTCAAGTAAGTGTTCTCTTTAACAACTCTAGTCATAATTCCATCTAAATTGCATAATTTTTTATCAGTAATTTACTGTTTAACAAGGGTAGTTAAAAGACTATACCAGCGACTGGCATAAAAGTACAGCCAAGCAATCAGTCATTGAAGAATGGAGTTAACAATTTAAGTGTGCCTTTAGTTTTTGGGTTTTGTTGTTTTTTTTTTTTTTTTAAATAGCCTATATTCAATAGTTGTAAATGAACTAATAGCTGTCATCTAATCAAATTTATTATAACAAAATAGAAATCTAATGTTTTCTTTATGTACGATTTCTTTAATTTTCTGCTTTTTTCTGCAACCAGAGGAAGGTGAAGTTTTCATTTGGGATGTGAGGAGCAGAAAGTGTCTACACAAATTTGAAGATGAAGGTTCTTTGGAAGGAAAGTGCATTGCTCTTTCAAAAAACAACCAGTATGTGGCATGTGGGTAAGTGACGTTGACAACTTCTTCCTATCTCATTTCAAAGCTCTTCAGTAAACTTACTAGTGGCTGATGAGCGTGTAGGAACATGGAATGGGTTTGCTTTTAAGAAGGTTGGAATAGAGGCGAATAGATGGGTATTGCCTGTTTTATGATAATAAATACCTTAACACAATTAATACCGATATCGTTCCTAGTGCATTACTGTTGCCATATATGGGTTTAGCAGTTGATTTTGAAATCCTATTGACTGCAGTCACAAATTCTGTAGTACAAGTGGTGATTCAGGGTATTCTTCCTTTTCTAGTTCTCTTTCCTGTACCTCTAATTTGGTTCCTCTGAGATAGCATGTTAGCATTTGAAAACATGCCTGGACTCAAAGCCACAGGCTTGAGCATGTTTCCCTAAGTATCCTTACAAAGAAGCAACTTGAGTTAGTTTATCAGCTTTTAAATGAGACTAGCAACTACTTCAGTACAACATGCTTTTTCTTAACCCACTGCAGAAGAGAATTTTGAGGTGAACTTACTCTACAGGGTGTCAAAAAAATCAAAAAAGCTTGAAACTTTGCAGAGTCTTTTGATACCAAGCTCTTCCATGTAAGAGATGAGCTTATCAAGGCTCTCCACAGTTAAGTGTGCCTCTTTATAAAGTAATAAAAAAGCCCCACCAAACCCCTCCACTAAATACTGTTCTAAATTCCAAAGCAAAATCAAGCTGCAGGCAAAATACTGTTACAAACTCCAGTAAATAACTGGTAATGACATTTTTAGTTGAGTATCAGTAACAAGATACTATCAATAACAAGATAATATGTACTGTAAATGTTACTTCTTGGTATAGTCTCTGTATTTTCTTTTTATATTTTCTCTTCTCTATAATTTCTTTTTTTAGTTCAGCTTCTGGAGTTGTAAATTTATATACTACTGATGTCTGTCTCAAAGAAAACCATCCTAAACCAGTTAAAGCCATAATGAACCTCGTTACATCGGCTACATGTGTGACCTTCAATCCCACCACAGAAATTTTGGCGGTGGCTTCCCGTGAAACCGATGAGGCTGTCAAATTGGTATGTTCAGCTTCTTTAGTACAAGCTTCTTTCTATCTTGATAAAAATATTCCTGATGAACTAATAAAACTCATACTGAGCAAGCAGTTATGTATGCTGCTAGACCGAGCATCTTTGAATGTGTAGAACATTCTGCACATTATAAGGACATACATTTTTTGAGGGGGGAGAGAAATTGTTCTCACAATAACATGTTATGGTCTAGTTTACCTTTTGTTTTTCCCTTTTAAAAATGCTCTTTTTTCAGTGCTGTAAACAGAACCCAGCAACAAGTGTGGATTTTCAGCAGCTGTTAACTCTAGCAGTCTTACTATGTAGTTTTTTTCCTAGCTCATTCAAAATTTTGTCAGCCTTGTCAGTATTTTGGCCAACAGTGGAACTATTGACTTAATCTTAGGGTTTGGAAGCCTATTTTTACTGCTTGGAAGTGAGTCCTTAAAAATGACTTCCAGTAAGTGGCTTCATGGTGTGTTCCCTCTACCTTTTTCCCTGTAGAACTGAACATTTGAACTTGCCATTGACCTTCAGTTTTAAATTTGTACTTTAATTTGAATTAGTGGCTTTTTCCTAATTGTTATAACTAACAGCCTATTTCTGAACAGGTACACCTTCCTTCATGTACTGTGTTCTCAAACTTCCCCGTGTTCAGACGAAAACAGATTTATCTTGCTCAATCTATGGACTTTTCTCCCAGAAGTGGATTTTTCTCTGTAGGAAATAACAAAGGCAAAGCTTTGTTATTTAGGTACGTACCAAATTAGTTCGAAGACCTGCAGCATGTTCTGGATAGTGAGTGTGGCAAGACTTCGTGGTTTACTGAGAGGACATAGGAATAAATACATTGTCTTGCCAGCTTACAATTAGGTTCTAAAATCCAACTTTTAATGTGAAACTTGAACTCGATGGTTGATGTCTGACTAGCGTATGCTTAACTTCAGCCTTTTCATGGGAAGGGAGAAGTGTTGTAGTTGTTTTTTGGATATTAGTTTGTTTTTATTTTTCTGCAATCCAACTTTTAATGTGAAACTTGAACTCGGTGGTTGACGTCTGACTAGTGTATGCTTAACTTCAGCCTTTTCATGGGAAGGGAGAAGTGTTGTAGTTGTTTTTTGGATATTAGTTTGTTTTTATTTTTCTGCTGGTGTGGTCAGGGTAATAACTGGGCGCAGGAG
>NW_009698784.1:0-145468 GCF_000703405.1 Apaloderma vittatum | reverse complement strand
TTCTTAAACTAAGTAATTTTGCAATACTTAAAAAACTTAGTATTTTTAACGTGAGATTTTAATGATTACAAAGTGTGACATGGAGAATCTACCAAAAGGCCTCCAAGAAAATCTGTAAAAATGTGAATAAATCTTGATTTGTCCTTTATCTGAACTTGAACTGCGTATTATAATGGCACTTCAATTAAATCTAGCATGTGGATAATTGCTGGTTTTGCTGCACCTGTGCTTCAGAGAAACTAAGAATACTCCAAGTGACACTGCTGAATTTGTTGCTTCTTTGTGTTGTTTCACTCAATGGGTTACTGAAAAACTTTAAAATGTCTCGACTTTTTTTTCAGACTGAAACATTATGCAGATTTTTAAAAGAAGATTGAGGAAAAAATGGACCAGTAACTCAGGTAAAAGTAGCACTAGAACTGTTGACAACATTGTCTTGAGGAACCATGTTTTCATTTTGCTACCTCCACAACAGGAGGCAACGCAACAGGAAGTTCTTATCCTGTGTAGTCTGAAGCTGTTCTGTCTGGATCACTGCTCTAGTAGACTCCACATGATGGTCAAAAGTCAGGCTTGTCCTGTCAATCTCTGCTTTTCTAGTAGTAATCTTACAGGGAGCTGGTAGTTGAGCTAAACTTGTGCTCAGTCCTCTCGACAGCAGTTCTAAAAATCTGAGTATATTTAAATCAAACTCACAGGCAGTGTTGTTAAAAACAGCTGTAGGCTGGCAGGTACTTGGCTTGATCCTGTTATGAAGTCATGTAAGTTGAACCCACATGACTCTGCATAATTTCAAATTTAGATTACATAAATTACTGAAGTTTCAAGCATAGCTTGAGTGCAGATGGGATTTTATTGTACACTTTAACCTCTTCTTGGGAAACTGGAAAGACCCTGTTGCCTTGATAGTAATACAGTAGTTCTGTTTGACCCCAAATATATTAATGATTGGAAGCTAAACTTGTTCAGACTAGAAGCCAGGTGTGTCTTCTGCATAAAAGCTTGCATAAAATTTTGTGATAACTAAATGTTTGAAAGATACTGACAAATTCTCTGTACTGATCTTTCCCCAGGTGTTGTAACCTGCAGATACAAGTATGCTGGCAAAATGAAACAGTTTGTTTTATATGGAAGTTCAAAAATACTGCTGTAACATCTGTGGTTTTCAATGTTGTTCCTTAATAAATGTACCTGATAAGTTATCAGGCAAGTTGTTTCAGCTTTTTACAATGTTTGGTGTAAGCAGATGACTGAGTAGATATTAGTTGTTTTCTGTAAATGGTAACCACTGCTCCACGCGTTTCACTTGAGCTTTTCCGTCAGCCAGGTTCATTTCAGGCTGGGTTGGAAGCAGCATTTTGCTGGCTGGAGGAGCAAATTAACCTGGAACCCTGTTAATGTGGGTGTCGCAGTTCAGCCCAGCTCCCTGGGCCAGCTACAGCTTCAAGGCAGCCGAAGGAAAAAGTGAGAAACTCCACCCTCGGTTGTGCTTACTGCCTGCTATGTGTCACAAAAACAATTCCATGTAATATGGGTTTAATTCTTAAGGAAGAACCCATTCTTTCTATGAAAGCAAAGCATTGGTTTTCAAATCCGTTGTGAAATTCTGATACCATTAGGGTCACCTAGCAAGGGCTTATGTTGCTGGTTCTTCATGGGATGGCAGATACCACACCTCTGATCACCTTATTCCTCACGTGGCCGCCTCTTTCTTTTCAAATACGTGAACAAAAAGTTAACTAGGAATCTGCTACGATAAAACCCCGGTTTTGAGAACAAATTTTGACTAACACATCCTTACATCCGTAAGGGAGCTTTTTGGGCAGTAACGTCAAGAGCCAACGTGCTCCACTAACCGGTAGTGGAGTTGGGAAGCCTTGAGTGAAAGTGATGTTACAAAAAAGGTATTCTGACCATGAGAAAAAAGTTAATTCTAGAACCCTATAAAAAAATTTATATATAATGTTAAATTCTTGTCATACTGCTTTAACAATAGAATATTGTGTTCTCTGATATAATGGGTTTTTAAAATGGCTTTGCCAGTGATTCTTTGGAAGATGAGAGCTTGATTTCACAAATCAGGAAAAAGCAGAAAATGCTGTGGAAATGTTAAATTGACTGCAGGGTTTAACCTTACTGCAGTGCTAAACCTAAGGTAAATACTTTCCCTAGAATGGAAGAGTAAAATTAAATCATAAGCACACTTTATTAAGATGCTTGCTGTAGGAGTCCTCTGTTACAAACAAATTAGCTAAAATCTGCCTGGGAACGAGATTTTGTCAAGTTTTAGACGTCTAGAAGCTGAAACTAGTTTATGACTTCACTAGAGGGCAGCCCTGAATCACTTATTTGGAGGTTTGACTGCTCCGTGGTACTGAGCCGTGTGTCCTTTCGCAGCCCTGCTGGTGGGTGAGGTTGTCTGCTTGTCCTGACCTTGTGCTGCTCTGTGCACAGTATTTGCTTTTCCACTTTACCCATTAAAAACTCCAGTCCAGTGGTTCAGAGCCCTACAGCAAGTCATTGCAGATCTAGAATTAGAACTTGAGGATTAATGGGCTCCGGGACTTGTTTAGTTAGCATAAACACAACAGTTTCTGATCTTCCTTACTCATCCTGCTGGGACATTAAATTGAAAAGGTTTTTATAAGATGTACCGAGGTGATGTGTACTCTTGTGTCACTGTATGTGATTTCAAATAGTGGCAGGAAGGAGAAATTAAACTTTTTTTTTGCAGATTACATGAAGTTGCAAATAATAAACTCTATGCTGAGTTACGTGGAGCACCGTAGTACAAGAATGTTGAGTCTTTGTACTAAATGCCTTAACTCTTGCTGTGGCATTTTTGTCTGATGGAAAACATAACTTACTGCCCCATCCAACTTAAAATAGGGAAGACTTTTTGCCTTGAGAAATAAAGGAAACCCCAAGGTGATTATTGTACTTCTTAATGGGTTTTGAGCAACAACACTCTCATGTAGTAAAGAGATCTTAAAGGTTGGACAATATGAAGTACTGCAAGAGGTTGCAACTGTTACTAGCTACAAGAGATATTTATTTGCAATGGAATAATTACACAGATTGCTGTGCTCTCATTCTGAAACTTACCTCTCTTGGTTTGCTCTGTGTTAATCGTACTTAAGCTTCTGACCTATTTAAAACCTCTTTGTGTTTAAATCCTTTTTTCCTAGCATGGCTTTTTTTCTGGCATTGCTAAGCTGAAGTTCTTTTAATGAATTATTTCTCTGCTTTTCCGCTCCTTCCATTCTCCTTGGCAAAATAAATTTTATTGATGTAGTCCATTAAATATTTATCACCGCAGCCTTTCCCCTTCAGGCTGTGATCTTGTCTGATTTTGCAAGCTAAAGAGAATTAGTCTGGTTAGTGCTTAGAAAGGAAACCTCCAAGGAAAAAAAAAAAGACTGGATGTTCAAGTAACACTAGTTATTTAGAAGATTATCAGGTTTGCTACCAAGTCTGTCTTGAATCTGCTGTTTGACCCTGTTCCTGTTTTGAGAGCTGTGTTTGTCGTGCAGGTGGTTTAGCAAATTCTTAAGGGATTGAGTGATCTTTACTTTTATTTTTTAATCCTGTGTCTTGATATCCAGGATTGCTGCTTTCAAAATTATTTGCAAAGTTACGGTTCTGTAAATCTCTTCCATGTGGAACTGTTTCAGCTGTAACACAATTTTTCCAAATGGTCGGTGATCAGACAGCAAATGAACTTCTCTTCTTTGGCTGCAGCGCTGAACCCATCTAGTGGATGTGGCAGTCATAGCACACCTCGGAAAGAAGGGGTTTGTAACAGATACTGCAAAGTGTGCCTGAGATCTCGGTCCTTGCAGTGTTCTGTTTTGCTTGTAGGATTGCCTGCCATATGAAACTTGCATTTCTGTGTGTGCGATATTGGATGTTTTATTACACTTAAACAGATGGGAGGAAGAGTTGAAGCAGAGGGGAGCTGGGAAATGCGATGTAGGAGCCCTTACTCATCATTGCGACCCAGGGCTATTCTGCATTGTCAGGGATCTGTGTTTATCATGGATTTAGCATGTATTCCATTGTATTTTCAGTCAGTTTCTACTCCATTGACACTGACTTAAGAAATTAAGCCTAGCGAGATGTTTTTAACAAATTTGCATGGCTGGGAACAGAGGGGAGTAGAATTTCAACATCCATTTAATGAAGACTCAGTAACTTCTGTTTGCAAATCCTGCTGCAGTGTAGCTAGCTAAGGCTCTGTGTTATGCTGAAATAAACATGTTTAAACACAAGGGTTCTTTATTTCTCTTTTATCTTTGTTTTTTAAGCTTTGGATGCAGATTTCTAAGTTACTGGAAGAGGTGTTCTGAGTACTTACAATTCAAAGGTAATTGTTAAAAAAATCGCATAGTCACTCAGAACCTCGAGCATCCTGCTGTTCACGAGATTGTTTTAGTTACTTGCTGAAAAACTATTAGCCCTGATCTGTTGGGAGAAATTGCATTAAGAATGAAATAATTAAGCCATGTTTTTTTGTTTTTCTATTGTTTCTCTAGTGAACGCATTGCAGCAGCAACAGCTTGTTCTGAGCCTTATTGTACTGAATGGCTGCACCGTCCTTCCTTGGAGAACGCTGTCCTTCATTTGTACAAATGTGTTACACGTGACTGCCAGCACAGCCATGGTTACGTGTGCTCTGACAGACTTCAGTGGGTCTGGGTGACCGTGCAAACTACTTTTTTATTGCGTGCAGGAGTTAGAGGTAACAGCTCAGCTTGCTGAAGAAGTTGTTTCTTCATAGGCTGGAAGATACAAACTCGATTTCAGAAGAAAAGTGGTGCCCGTTGATCGCTGACTTTTTTGCGCTGATCCCGTGTGTGCGTTCTGCGGGATGTGGGATTTGTCCTGCTAGATTCATTCAACAAAATACAAGTATCTGTTCTGCTGTGGGGCAGTTGTAACCGCTCTGTGCTAGCTGCAGTGTGCTTCAGTTCAGTAAGAGTAAGAGAGAAGATCACTATAGTGTGACATGAAGCGATTATAGTTTGGAAATGAACAGAAACTCAAGGTTGTATTTAACTGAGGACACCTAAGAAGTGGTTGGGTAAATGTAACAGGAAGATGACACAGGTTCTCTGAGAACACAGGTTCTCTTGCATTCTCTGAGAGGAAGAAACCTACACCTTCTAAGTTCTCATGATAAATTGTCTGCGGCAAATAATTCACTCCTGCTATAGATTGAGCTGCTTTCTCAGGTAGTGTTTTTTCTGTCTTTCAAATGTTTCCCATTTGAAATCAAAGCTGAGAGTTTCAACATTTCTCTAGAAACACCACGCAAAGAATTGTGGTTTGTTCTGATTTTCACCTTTTAAACCTTTTTTAATTTAAAAAAAAAGCATTTTATGATGGTGACTTTATTTGAAAAATGAATAAGACAAATTTGTGTAAGTTAATTTTGTATATACCAGCTGTTATTGCTCATAAAAATATGTCTATATTAACACAAACTAATCTTTCATCTGCATAAATTTTTCTAGCAGAGTCAGGCCCCCAAGCTGCTTGTAATAACTACAGAGCAATTCCTGGGCTGTCAGTTCGCAGACCGCTTTGTGCAGGAGTATTTCAGCTCTGTATTATACCACATACTGAGATGAAGCGACAAAGTGATGTGTACCAATTAAGATTAATTACTGTAAGAGATCAACCATTATGGCCAAATCAAGTGTTATGGCCAGAAACCTGGCCAGAATTCAGCTAATCTCATATTAAAGTTGTTTTTCTTAAAAAAGAACATTGTTTGACTGGACAATGCTGATTTTCTATCCCTAAATTTGTTTTGACCTATTATAACTGGATGTAATGACTTATTCTAGTGTAACTGTGGAAAAGAATAGAGCCTGTACTTGGGATCCCTCAGGTGTGCAGGTTTCAGTTACAGAAAAAGCCAAGGTTGAATGCTCTTTCCAGTTGAGCAGAAAACACTTTTTTTGGTGACTTATTCACGGTTTAGGTGATGTGTGACATCAGCTCTGATAGCAAATGGCTTACTAGGAAGATATAGAGGGAATTCAGAAATATGCAGATTATAATGAAGTCAGTCAAATGTTTTGAATTTTACAGAGTTAAGCTTCCCAAAGAGGCCTGTGTAGCTTTGGGGTAAGTCTAAGCTGTTGGAGAGTTGAAGGTCTTTTTGAAATTCAGGGCTATAAACAACACCTTTTCCTATTGTAGGATGGGGATTATGTATCCTCCAGCTTTTGAAGAAATGCTGCAGCTTCACACTTAGCCCCTGGGAGGGCTGTGAAGCTGAAGCTGTGTTTCTAACAGTCCTCAAGGTGTTTGCATAAAAGACACGATAGGCACAGACTGGAAAACGTGCAGTTTACTATGGTGAGAAAAGAAATGAGTATTCTGCTTAAAACTCATCCTATTGTGCTTAACATACTAGCAATCAGTACTAGCTGCAGGTACAATGTCCACTTGATGGTCTCAAAGTAAAGGCACTGTGTAACTTAAATCACCGTTCTGGAGCCCCGCAGTGCATAATTATGGAAAAAATGTTAAATGTATTCTTAAGGTGAGGAATCGAGCCTAGTAAGTAATACTACGCTCATCTTATGGGCAGGGCAAAGAGGTGCAGAGGTGAAATGAATTACATACTGAGTCAGAGCTGGGAATTCAGCTTTGTTTCTTGATTTCCTGTCACTTTTTTTCTTAAATGCTGCATTAGCTTGTCTCATTGAAGACTATGCCTTGTCCTGTTCTTGCATGTGTGCCTGCTATTTTCTTCTTTACTGCCTTCCTATTCTGGAATGATCCTGAAAGTGTTTCATTCAATCTCCAATCTGTTCTCCTCCCCCAGATATTTGAAAGTGCTTCTTCTGATGAATCTGTTTAGGTTTTTGTGAAGAAAACTAGTTCTGTGGGAACTGACTTTTGTACTGGTATTTCTAACTAACCTGTCAGCTTTGGCAGGTTTCTGCAAAGATATTAATTCTACATCAGTTCAGACTGTTGCAGAAAATTCAGTCTTACACAAAAATATGTAGGTTCCTGTGGCTCCTTTGGACACAAAGATGCAATCCAGCAATGCGGAAGGGAGAGGAGCTTGTGGAAGCAATAAATGCAATAATCTTCGCTGTGGTAAGGGACATGTAAAATTAACTACCTTTATAGTAAATTCACACAAATACCCTGCTGTCTGCATGGCTAATAATGCCAGAGCTGCTATTCCACTGTGAATTTTATCTAAGATCCTAAACTTCTTGTGTCACTGTCTTCAATCTGCATGAAAGACGTTAAATAGAGCCTTTAAGAGTGGGGGAATAAACCCCACCCCCAAATCCCTGAAAAGTAAATTTGTACACAAAACCTAAAGGCCACTACCTTTTGTCTTAGCTGTTTGTTTTCCTGTCAATAAAGTTAATTCCAGTAGTGTTAAGGGATATGGCTGCTATTTAGGGGCTGTGACATAATTGACAGTAGAAAGATCACTGAGGATTTAGCAAAAAGTTTAGAGGAAACCACCTATGGGATTTTTAATCTGTGATGATTTCTACAGGCGGCAGCGGCGCACTGCACAATACTCATGATACACCGAAGTGTTCAGTAGCATCCAGTCAGCAATTCTATCTATTGCTGAAATAATTAATTAACACTATTCTGTTTATCTGAACTTAGGGTGTCATAATAAACAAATGTCTCATTACAATGCATACAGAATCATGCAGTACATTTGATATAGTCCTACTTCTATCCAGAAAGCAGCCGAGAGATAATTCTGGAAATTGCCTGTTTGGGGCATACCTTCAAAATTAGCAGCCATAGTAACTCATTGATTTGTTTGAATATATCCTCCAGCAAATCATGTCCTCACCTTAGAGCAATTAAAACAGTGGAACAAAACTTCACTTGAATGCGTTTAATGTTTTACTCCTGCTTTTGCCATATGCTGATTTCCCCCAGAGGGAGAAAAGCTGAGTACCATGTAAGATTTTCCAAATAGAATAATAAATGAGTGGGTGTCTGAGCTCTTGAAAGGGTATGAATCTCTGAAGCTGGCTTAGCTGATTTGGTATTTTAGTTGCATAGAGTAAATCCAACATTTTCCGTCATGTTTTCAGCTCAGAAACCTGCGTGTGCCTATGCAAAACATTGCCAAGAACAAATGAAGGTGAAACACGCACGATAAATTAATGAACAGGTCAGGTCTTCAGTATCTCACTTTCCCAGCTCTGGAAGATTTTATTAACTTTTAACTATAGTAAATAACACATTTCTGCGGAAGGGGTCTGCAAGAAGAGGAGCCTGTCCTGCGTGGTGACCGAAGTGGGGCACGACTGCCCGGCAAGAGGTTGCTGGTAGCCCAGCCAGATGCTCCTCATAGCTCAGCAAGTACAAGCAGCCTTTGCTCTTGCATGAACGAGCTTCTGTTATCCTGGTTGGATGCAATAGGATGTTCTTAGGATGCTTTTCTACTCAAGGAGGCTCCAGACAGACTGGTAAAGGACTGATGAGGCAAGGAGCGCTTGATGCTCGGCTGTTGCTGCGTTGTACCTCAAGGCAGAACTTCAGTGCAGGGTTGATGTTTAAGGGGAGGGGAAACCTCATTTTTCTCCCACTGCTTACAGGTCACAGGAGTCACTGGGTGTCTCTGGTAATCAGTAATTTTAGCAGGCTGTCTAATGAGGGTCAGAAAGCTGGTATTACAGGTCTGGTGTGGTTCTGGGTATAGGGCAGACTCCAATAGAAGCAGTGAGGTCTATGGCTGCTCTAGTTTGATGCTTTAGGGAGTCCCAAGACTCCCAAGTTCCTCTTCTTCCCCTGAGTTTTTCAGCCTTTTCCCCAGACTACCCTCTGGGAACCTCTGCCTTGCTTGCAGGCAGACTTAGAGAAGACCCTAGAAAAAAGGCTGCAGTAAGTCGCTAGCTCAGCCAGACCCTTAATCTAAAAACATGAGGCATGTAATTGTTGTTAACACTCATAACAGTTTTAAATCTGCACAAAGTTAGCCGGTATTTTTAATGGGGCTACTTCACAGATTATGTTCCTGATGAGTATGTCATTGCTTCATTAGTTTTCTCCCTTCATAGTTTTCCTGCATTTTTGATAGCAAATGATCCTTTGCTCTCAAGGACACAGCCAGAGCACACGTTTCTGTGAAGCCCCTGATGATATCACAGAGATACATTTTACCATGTAAGTGGCCATGCCACCACCAGAGATCAGGGTTGTAAGAAGGGTTAGGGAAGAAAACCTGAAAAAATTGAGTTTAGCAAATTTTTATGGTAGTGATTTTATATACGTATACATATTGTGGTGATAAAAGTGAAGAAATTGATATACTCCAGCTACTAACATATACTTCATTAACTTTATTAGGCAAAAATTACTTAAGACTATCCAATGCTACTCTCTGCACAGAGTGGTATCACAACATTTATAAGCATCATTAATTGCTGAATCATACGCCTGCATGTGTGTGTTGTAGCAGAAGCAAAATCATTCCAAAGAACTTAGATGTAGATATTAATTTTCTCTCAAACCATTTCATGAAAGCATGGGAATTAAAAAACATATTTCAAGGAGTTCTGCACTTCATTAATCGTTCGTACTTACGCCTTATTCTGAAGTTTTTTACCCAGCAAAACATCAGCTGGGTGTGTCAGGTGTTTCTGGCTGGATGAAGGTTTATGGGTCATGGAGTTAGGTTGCAGAAACCTTTAAATTTTGAGCTGCTGAACAGCTGAGCTCTGGCTGGAGTCAGTAGGAGAAACTGGGGAGGGCCTGGGGTTTTTTCTTTTCCTGCACTCAGCAACTGGAGTAGTCAGGGGAGGTCAAACACTTAACACCTACTTAATATCAATTCCTCACCTCCAAGCCTTGCAAATGAAGCATAGATTCAACAAGCCCCTTCAAAGAAAGGAAAAAAAACACCTTTAAAATCATGAGGCTGGGTCTTGTTTCCACAGAATTCAGAAGAAGCAGGTACCTACTGCTCAATGTTAAGGTATTTTTAAATTACAGCACCAGATTTTTCATCATACTGGGAGAAAAACTCTCTCTTGCACCATCCGAAGTATTTTAGAAGTGGTTACACAAATGCCTTTGTACCACGAGCAAGCACAGGTGGAGCTTGTTAAGGCTGGCAGGTTATTAGGTTAAGTGGACAAGCCTGTGGTGTTTGGGGTGGGATGGGGTAGCAGGATGCTCTGCTGGAGCAGGCTCAGACGGAGCCGGGAGCTCCTGGAGAGACAAACTCACCTCGAGTCAAGGTGTGGCTGAATTTGGGAAGGCAGGTAAGAGTTTCCTTATGGTATAATGCTTTTCTGAATCTTTGTTCTAGAGGTTAAGACTTTAATGTTAAATGTGGTAAACCCAGTGACCCCACACACAGCCGGTAATCCTGAAAGACCTGGAGACGGCTCTGCTGTGTCCGCAGCGTGCGCAGCAGCGGCGCTTTCAGGCGATGCGGAGCGGATGAGAGGAGAGGCTGCGGGAGCTGATATTGGAGTAGAGACATCCCTTATTCTTCTTTTCCACGAATTTTTAATACTTTCTCTGGGTCAAGCCCTTTGATTGCTCTCGGTGTGTGTAAAATTACTTCAAGCTCTTACTGCATAGTAATTTTTGAATGTCTTATATGCATCTCCATGAATTATGCTGACAAGGTTGCCTAATGCTTCTCACCACCTCCCCTTGCCAGCTTAAGGCTGGATGGAGCTGTTTGGGGCTATGGCCCCCACAAAGGTGACAATTTGCTGCTGGGCAGATTTGCCATTAGTACCTGGTTGTGCTTCTAGGTAACTTGTTGGGCAGTATTTTTGCTGGTATGATCCCTCTAAAGCTAAAAGAGCAATCGATGATTTGTAAGCATGAAAAAGGCCTCTTGTTTGTTGGATTAAAAAAAAGAGAGAGGAGGTACTAACTCTGCAAGGAAGCTTCCTGTTTTTATGTGTCTTGGAAAATTTTCTGGGGGAAAAAAAAGACATTGAGCTTTTATAAAAAGAGCCTTCTGTGCTCTTACTGAGAAGAACCATATGCAAAGTAGTCAGTGTGGATAAGCATTCTCTTGGCTGAACTCTGCTACCCAAGGGAACAGGATGTTCTTTAAAGTTCAGATCAGAATTTAAATCTTTCATGTATTCTATTTGTCTAATAGTATGTAAAAACAGACAGCTCTGATATGGGGTTTATTTTTTGTTTTTTTTTTTTCTCCCCCCTCCCCATTTCTCTGCTCAGGCAGAAGGATTCTCATTCTGGTAAATCTTTCTCCAACTGACTGGAAATGCCGTTTAAAAAAAAGAAAAAAAATAATTATTAGGGCACATGGCAGAATTTCTGCCATGATGTAGCTTTTTTGATTGGTGTGGGAGCACATAGGAGGGAAACAGCTGGTGAGGCTGTATGGGGCTCTCCTTTGACACCCCCACCAGTGGGTTTGGTTATGATTTTTTTGTTCTAGCCTATAGCTCCCCGTGGGGTTGGGCTTCCCTGGCCCAGCAGCTCTACCTTTGCCACTTCTGATAACTGCTGGAGAAAACTCATTTGCAGGGCTAAATCCCTTTCCTTGTGAAAAATTCCTCCCCCCCTCCCCCTTTACATCTTTGCTCTCTAACCTCACTTCTCTCTTTTTAATATAACTAGCCCAAGTGGGATAAAGGCAAAGAATAAGTTGCTGCACCCTAAGTAGAATTTATAGCTTTTGAAAAGCTCCTATGGCTCAGGATGTTAATTGTAACCTGGGACTGGAGCTTGAAGAAGTAAATCTTTAATAACCTCGTGGCTGCTTCTGGAAAGGTGAAAAAGACTGAACAGGCTCTTCCCCTGAAGATATCCCTGTAATGTCTCTTCGCAGCAGTTTTAGTGATGGCATAAATCTTGGAGGTTTTGTTTTGTTTCAAATCCTGAAAGTAGTCCTAGACATGCATATATGTACCAGGACTGTCTCCAGATCTTTCCAGTGTTCAAGCAAAATCTAATTTTGCAGTGGTGATGCAGGTGGGTGGAATGATGTATCCTTTGGGGAACTGGTGAGCATGAGCAACTTGGTGACGCTGGGAAAAGGAGCATGTTCAAGGGACTGGTTGCATGGCTGGCTTTCTCCCTTTTTCCTTTTTCTTTTTTTTTTTTTTTTTGTTTTCTGCCTTCTCTTTTACCTCAGGCTTTTCTTGTTTGTATGCACAGATACATAAATCCATTTTCAGCTTCTCCTGAGTAAGGCCTGAATTCATTTCCTCTGTATGTTTTTACTGTGGTGTCTGCAAATCCAACCACAGACCAGAGACTTTGTTGTAGGCAAGCACAAAGCAAAAAGGTGTTGTCTGCTCCAAAAGGGTTTGCCAGGTTATATTTTGCAAAAGTAAATCCAATTTCTCCAACTTTGTTTTTCGTTCTGAGGTGACAAATTAATCTATTCTGCTGTTTAGCCATGAATAAGACTTGAAAGTCATTTGAAGAGTATGGAAGAGGATTAAAAGAATGTAACAGTCTTCTAAAAATTTAAAATGAGCGGGTTTCATGACCCAGCAGATTAATTCAGAGCGAATCAAGTGATACGTGGCAGAGGTAAGACATCTGATGAACAGCTCTGGCACAGGAGGGCAAATGATGTCAGCTTCATTTGAAAGTAATTGTTTTTGTACATGGCTAGCATATAAACTACAATAACCTGACATTACAATAACCTGACACTACAACGTGCTCCTCAGTACAAATGGGCAGTGAAAGCAGATGTTTTGTATTAATATTCAACTCGCAGCACTTGAATAGCTCCTAATTATTTTATATGCAGATATATCTATTCACGAGAAAAAAAACACTGTAGAGCTGGAATGTTTCTACAAGTACTCCTCTGCAGCTTTTCCTGACTTGCCAAGTGTGAATTTATTGCTAGACTAGATGTGATGAAGAAGGGCAGGTAGTCCAAAACTGTCTCGAGAGGTAAGGTAGGTATGGGTTCCGAATATTTTTGGTTCTCTAAGACAGTTTCTAGAAGGCAGTCAGAAAATAATTGCCACTTGCTCGTTCCAGTCTGCAGAGTAAGCCATTGGTCTCATTTTGTGCCTAGCTGACAGGTGTGCTCGTCATCCAAAAAGCGTTCACCAGATTTGGCACTAACGAGCTGCCTCGCTGGCATCTTGGAGACACAAATGTGAGAGGAATACAGATGTTGAAATATCCATTTAGCCTCTGTTTGCTCTTTTTTTTTTTCTTTCTTATGCTTTGTCATACGCTGTCCTGTACTTTGTAGTCTTTTACATCTGTAGACTGTGAAGGTTAAAGAATGTGACCCTTTGCCTTTCAGTAAAGTGATTTTTGCAGACATTTAGTATTTTTATGAAGCCTTGAGAACAGCTGCTGACCAGGGGGCTGACATGCTGTCGGATCAGTCGCTTGCTGGTGAGGCATTTTGGTGGGGTGAAGCCACAGGCGTGAGTGATTTCTGCAAGCTGTGTTGCAGAAACCTCTGAAAACTGAGGCTACTTTCTGTCCCCCTTTTGCAGTGTCAGTAAATAGTTTGCAGTGCTATGATGAACACAATTGAGAGATTTTTTTTTAATTACAAGTCCCAGTTTCCAGTGGAACAAGTTCTGTGAAAAGCAATGGCTTTTCATTTTCTTTGATCCAATAACCTACAAGAGGTATAGTCCCAGGTAGCGCCCTTGCATTGCTTGGATCACTGTTCAGCATTGCACCAGCTACTCCTAATCTGTATGGAGCTGGAGCTTATAATACAGAATGGGGGAAAAGCACATTTCCTATTACCATAGGGTATATATCCTACTTTGTATAGCTCTTTCAAAAATATGAAAAGTAAAGAAATCAATGAGTTTTAATTAGGTAATTCTTGGTGTAATGTGGACTTACTCAGTTTTATTTAGTGGGTTCTGTGGCTGTGAATGTGTATCTATGTGTTTCTCTGTTGCTATTTGGAAACAGTCATATTTTTACAGGAACATAAACCATTTTCTCTTTATTGTAATTGTTTTGGAATAAGAAGTAATCATCCAGGACTGAACAACTTGGTCTACCAAACGTTCTGTTCTCAATTCTAGTAAATTGCTTTGAGAATTGAACACAGCTCTGCTCAATCATGCAGGGTATCCATTCTGAAGAACACCAGGAAAGTAAAGCTACTGTAGCCTGTTGCAGTCATCTTTTTCACTTCTTAAAGATAAAATAGAAAGAACATGGCTCCAAATGCACAGAACTTATGAATCTTCATTCATTGAGTAAAAATATTAGTTTGATAAAATAACTTCATTTTCTTTGCCTAAACCCCCACACCTGGCAAATGTTTAACATCTAATTTATTACTGACAGAGCAATACTGTTTTCGTAGAACCTTCCAACTGTGGGTATCAGTGCTTTGCAGTTAGGAATGCAGGGATCAGCCTTTGTGGAAGGGAATTTAGAGAAACTGTGTGCTTTACTTTGCCCCCCAGTTATCTTGATAGCATTAACTTGTATTAAAGAATAATCTGTGGTGAGGGAGGTTTGGGTTGAGTTTTGATGTTTTGCAACAGTGGGCACGACATAGGGGCCATTTGTAAATTGGAAATGTTTGTATCCACATCTCTGTGAAGAGCTTTATGATAATAAGTGATGAATGTTTGAATATTGATGAATAACAGGGTGAACATCTGTACACTTGGGGTTCAGCTTCATAAATCCAGAATCCAAAGCTGTCTTTGTCTTGGCTGAGTCCAGAAGAGTGGTGGAGCGTTTGGCCATGGACGTTGTCAGCCTTCTGGCTGCACAGTGTGCTCTGGGGCAGACTTGCCTGGAGATGGGAGCTAGTCAGGGCAGGTGGGTGCCGGGGGCTCCTCACCCCGTGAAAGGGGGGAGGAGGAGGATCAGGGAAGAAACTTGCCTGTGCATTTTATTGGTGCCGTTTCTGCAGATGCTATCTATATCTCCTGTGCTCCAGACTAACCCTAATGGGAAACTGCTGTCTAGTTAGCATTGTTTGCTGGGTTTTTTTTGCTGTCAGTGCTAAGTAGATATTAGTATGGATGGGAAAAGATCCCCTGTGATCTTTCCTCTTTCTTATGTGCTAGTACATTACCTGTAAGATTGGGATTTCAGTCTTTTTTTTTCTTCCTCTCCCATCTCATTGGTTTTATTTGTTGTTTCATGTCATAGTTGGTTAGGTTTGAAATTAAGTGTACGGGCTTCTGTGCCATATCATATTCTTGTGCTGATGCACATGTGCTCTCCTGTTTTTTTTTTTGGGAAAGAAGAAAAGG
The DNA here is from genome assembly GCF_000703405.1 of Apaloderma vittatum. Classification (NCBI taxonomy): domain Eukaryota; kingdom Metazoa; phylum Chordata; class Aves; order Trogoniformes; family Trogonidae; genus Apaloderma; species Apaloderma vittatum. The sequence continues at coordinate 130,238 of NW_009698784.1, read as the reverse complement.
TAACCAAAGTTTTTATGAGAGTAAGAAAAGTGACATTGGAGGTAGTTATTGTTCACAGAAATGCTGCCTTTTCCAAAAGAATTGTGTGAAGGTTTCTTATACTTTGTCGTTTCCATTTGTACAGAAGATAGGTAGTGGCTGCTTGAAAGAAACCATCCACCTGTTGAGTAAATAATATTTTATAGCCTTCTATAGACTTCTTTCCTTTTTCTTTTAAAGATAATAAAATAGAAAATACGACAGGAACAAAAAGTTAGGGCTTTGAAATCACTGGGGTGTAACAAGCTAATAATGATAGAGCCTCTGCAAAGGGCAGCACACCTGGGAGAACGCGGATGTTTTCAGGGCCAGTATAAATACAGGTTAGTAAACCAACTAAATAATGTCATTAATTTTATCACTACAAGTGTCTTCAACCACTGGGCAGAGTGCTGCTATGTCTTCAGTCTACTTTTTCTCGATGAGGCTTCTGCTTCCAAATAGTGGCATCTTTCATTAGTAGAAGCTGGTTTTTTGTGTTTGATTGTTTCAGTGTTTACCAAAGCAAAACTCCCACTGAAAGTTTTCGGACCAGCCTCTTTAGTTTTGAATGACATAGATGAAATGAGGTTTGTTTTTTGTAATTTTATATAAAAGCCCTTTAATGATAGGTAAAAATGCAATTAGTAAAATCTAACTAAGAGTTTGTACATTTCAATAAGTTTTGTAAATAAAAGCTAGTTAATGCCTGAGATGCTGTATCAAATACAATCTGAATTAAAGTTCTAAAAATGTGTTTTCACACACACACAAACAGGGCTAATTATTCTCTTTATACACTGTTTATACATACAGTATGCTCTAATATTGCCAATAACTAAAAAAAAAATAATAAAATCAACATGACTGAACAATTAAAACTTGAAGATTTTGAGTAATCTGTGTATGGTAGTCATATAGGCATGTACTAATTTGAAGCTGTAAATGAAATGTCTCAATTTCATTTTGGATAAAAGAAAAATAGATCATGAACAGGTGAACAATATTCCAGTGTTTTCAATTAACAAATTTTTCCGGTTTCTTGCAATTAATTGCTTCCACCATCTGTCCAGAAAATGGATTGATCAATCATTATATGTTTGTTTAGAACTCAGTAGGTGGAAGGGACGCGGAACTCGGAAGGAAGTCATAAGGATGTCAGGCAGAAGTATGTGAGGCAGGAAGGTGGAAGGGAGTTGGGCATCAGGCAGAAGTTGGAAGGAAATCGGACGACGCTTTAGCAAATTCAGCATAGACCTTGACTCTGCACCAATACCCAATTTGTACTAACATGAGGTTATGGCAGTCAAAGCTGCTCAATGAGAATGTTACCAGGTGGTGTTATGGATGCTGTGATCAGGAAGAAAAGTCATTCAGCTTATTTCAAGAAGACTCTTGTTACTTTTGGTTGTTTATAATAGCAAGCACCTGCTTTTCAAGTATTGCAGTTTTTCTCTTATGCTGATGTGTCAAAGACCTGCAGAAACAAACTGGTCCCACACACATTGCCAATCACAATAAACACTGTCTGATGGTGTCCATTGCCAGTAGCAACAACACACGTCACTGACAGAATACCTGAAGTTCCTCAGGAAAGATGTTTGGTTTCTGTTTTCCTTGTCGTCTTTGTGAAATCTCTCGTAAGTTTTTACACACGAGGGTTCACCGTGTTTACTAGAATCGTGTTAAATGTACGTGATCAGGTCACTGAGATTTTCACCACGTGCAGCCTCCCTTGGTTCTCCGCACTTGGGGGTGGAAGTTTTCTCCCTCCAAAGAGCAGCCGCCGGCTGCGTGATTGCATGAGACGATTGTGAACAGTCTTGGCTCTGGATCCCAATAACTGCCGAAGTCATGCGCTGTTCTGTCTCTGAGGTCTCACTTGGAAGGGGAGATCCAGATGAAAAAAGTAATCTCTTGTATTTCTGGATCTCTTGAAATTAAAAGAAAAATTACACTTATATCTGTATATTCAAGATTTCTTTTACTGGTCCTGCTGTTCGCATTAATTTTGAAACACATGTGTTGAAGTGCTGGACGTTGCTAATCCTATTTTACTGTTTATCTTTCTTTGATAGAAGCTTTATTACTGCATTTTGAATGTCCTTGAGAAAGGCACCTTATGATTTGTGTAGTCCCCCATAGGGAAACCTTAGTGTTATCTTGTTTAAACAATGCTCATTGCTTGAATTGTTCATGTGCTCATCACTTATGTGGGATAAATCCTCTAGATGCTGTATTGTCGCTGCTGTAACTGGGACTGGGGATTCACCAAATTATGTCGCTGTTGCATCGCTCCATTTCTGGCCCCTTGATGCTCCATTGCTAGAAGACTGAGATATAATTGCAAGATCTCTGTTCCCTGGCGATATGAGGCTCGAGGGTGATGTTTGCTCTGATTCTGGCTGTCTGCAGCCTCCAAACCTTGATTTTTATATTTTAATCATAACTTTCTACTCAGAGCCCTTGGTTTTCTTGAACTGATGAGACCCTTCTGAATGGGGCTTTAATGATAGATATCTGCTTTATTTGCTTTGTGCTTTGTGTGTTTGTCTTTCCATTGGGAAGGGAGCAACTGGGCAGCAGAGAGGAAGATTGTCTTGGCCTTCCTCCCTTGGGGGAGACCAAGCAGCCTGAACCCCGGGGAGGGAGAGGGGCTCTGTGGGGACAGCTGATGCTGGGAGGGGCAGGGTGATGCTTGACCTCTCTGGAGACTGTTCAAGTGTTTTGTTGTGGGTTTTTTTTCCTCCTGAAGAATTAGAGCAGCCGCGGGGAGGTCGTGGCAATGCCCAATGCTGGAGGAAAGAGCCTGCCCTGCCAGGATCCAAGTGTGCGTGCGTGGGGAGTGTTTCCCCTCTTTTTAATTTCATTCCCTTAGGCAATGGATCAGAGTTCTGCCTTCTCTAAGAAGTTTTTTGGTTTAGGGCACTTAAAAGGCAGCTTTAAAGGTTAAAACAGCACCACACATTGGTTTTCAGGGAATTACTGCAGCAGCTGCGGACTTCTGTGGAGCCAGGGACTGAGCGTTTGGGGACAGCCCTGGGGTCCCCCTGCCCTTTGCTGCTTTGGCTTTAGATTTCTGATGTACAGCTGTAGACAGATCTGGTGTCAAATTGTGAGTGGCTTTTTTGATTGCACCTGTTACTAGATGCCTTTTTTAATATAGCTTTTCTCTAATGTGCTGCAAAGCTTTATATTTTCTAAGTCCCTTTTTCACAATGAGCGACATTCGCACCCAATGTTCTGCTGCCTTTTGTCTGCAAACAAATTCAGTCTGATCGGAAAGTTATGGAGTATTTGTGCTGTAGGAGAGAGGGACTAATCGGGTGGGTTTGGCTGGGCGTGGAAGCTCCAAACATCCGAAGGAAGATGCATGCAGAGCTGCTTGTGTTGCAGCCCAAGGTAAATGTTCTTACCCAGGAGATTTGGAAGCAGATGGGGAAAAATTGTCAGACTGAATGGTTGTGCTGCTCCTTTGTGAACTTGGCATCGACTGTGGTTCTCTGGGTGTGTGCTGGGAAAAGGAGGAGGGAACCTGAGGGTCTCCATGTCTTCTGCTCATTTTGGTAGCAAGAACAGGATTTTTTGAGAAGGGGAGGCTGAGAGACAGCGAGGCAGCTCCTCAAGTGAAGAGGAAAGTCTGTGTGGTGTGGGGTTTTATTTTGTATGTGCTAGTCCTTACTCTGTTTTCAATCTGTTATAGGCTTTACTGTAGATTTTGCTTCCTCTTGCTGAAGCAGGGAGAGGAGGGTAAGCCTGAAGAACTAACACTCTCCTGGTTTGTGCTTGGTGGATTAGTGCTGATCTTGGGAGAACACACTCTACCTAATGTTTTCAGGTGATTTTGAGTGGGATTTTTTTTTTTTGAGATGGATTTTTTGGGGTTTTTTTTTGGTGGTGGTTCACAGAATCACAGAATGTCAGGGGTTGGAAGGGACCTCAAAAGATCATCTCGTCCAGCCCCTCTGCCAGAGCAGGATCACCTACAGTAGGTCACACAGAAATGCGTCCAGGAGGGATTTGAATGTTTGGTTCCCTTTCCCTAAAAAAAGCAAATAACTGGTCTGCCCCCAAATAATTAAACCAATGAGTATTTTTTTTTTGCAAATAATTGGATGGAATAATTAGGTGTTTTTCTTTCTGAAAGCACTTACATATTGAACTGTGCTGTGAGATTGCAAATGCCATTCCCTGGCTGAAATGGTCTGGTACCATTGAAAGATGTTTCTCTTCCTCCAGTCACTTCTTTGGAAAAGAGGAGGCTAAAAGAGGCTGACTGGAAAAATCCAGAATAAGGATGAAATAGGGAAAAGTGTCTTGTGGTATTTTACTGTAGCCACAGTGATACATGGATATAAATAGGGTAAGACCTGTAAGTGTTCTAATTTATTACAAAAAGCTGGCATAGCTAGACAAAATAAGAGAAGCTTTGTGGTAGAATAGGTCTTAAGAAAGCTAAGGAAGGTATCTGTTACCTGTATGTGGCCCCTTTCATATAATGAGTCATTAGGATAGAGGTGGGTGTATGTTTGTTGTTTTCTTTCTTTTTTTTTTTTAAGTATTCTTTCTGTAGAGCACCTGCCAGCACATATTAAAATAGGAACTCTTAAAATAAAAATCTCTTGCAGGTGCATGAGGTTGATGCTTTCAGAAGAGACCAGAACACCCTAAAAGAGATCAGCAGACTTTGGCATTTAGAAAGGTGTCCCATTAGAGAGTACCTTCTAAGGGAGAAGTCATCATTGAGTTTGTGTAGTGGTTTGTTTATTTTTTTTTGTTGTTTGTTTAAGCCTTAAGGCTTACTTTCTGTTGAAACCTGTTAGTGAAATTTAAGACTGAATTACTTTTGTCCCTTTAATGAGCATTAAAGTGTTTGGGCACTTTTCTCCCCTGCAGTTCTTGCTGGGAATCCTTCCAAGCTTCTGCCTCTGGGCTATGTGGTTGTCAGAATTACAATGTATTCCTATTTCGTGCCGGAGATGTGCTAAACTACACAATGAGTCTGAGAGCAGAGATCAAAATATTCACTTGATAGCATGGATAAAATGATGTTTTGCATGATAAATTTTATAACCACAGCAGAAAAGTCTCATTTGGTTTCAGATTTGTGATGTCTCACTCTATGAAATACCCTAAACTCATGGCAAGACATTCTATGGGTGGTAATTTAAATAAAATTATATCTATCTGTCTAAATCTATGTTGTGGTTATGCTGTGTAGCAGTGTGTGAATCCCGGCCAATATATTCTGAAATGTATGTGCTTAAAGAGATGTACTTTTTTAAACAGTCTGTGTCCATCATAGTGAGTATTTAGTATTTTTTTAATCAATAGATGCTAAATGGCACTTGAGACAATATGTGCATTTTTCCAGGTGTCATGAAATAAGGTGAAAGGGCCTCATTGTCAGAATTGCTGCATTTTTTCTTGATTTGCTATGTGACCTCATAGGTCATCAAATGATGACTGTCATTAACGATAACAGCCAGAGGCCCTTCCCAGGTGCTCAGAAAAGCCGACTCAACTCCTGCCCTGCTGCGGAGCAGATGCTTGGGAGCAGCTCAGTTGAATCCTTTCTGGTGCCCAGGGCTGAGGGGTTTGGTTGAGCTCCTCGCTCGGACACCACAACCTGGCTTTTTAACTGGCCAAAGCCCTAAATCATCTCCGACGGCTCAAGGAATAGGAAAAATGTTACGTTCTCCAAGATGGATTTGTTTCGGAGCAGTAAAGCCCGAGGAGGACAGGGTTGTGTGGCCACAAGATGGCAATCGCAGAGCAAACTTCCAGCTGCCACTTCTCTGCAGGATGCATCACGTACATCGACACCGTGCTCTTGAACGCAAGGATCCCTACGAAACAAAAATAGCCTAGCAGGTAGAGCAAGGTACTATGCAATGTACGTGTAAAATGTATGTATGTTTTATTTAAATGACAGTTTTTCACGAAAACCCAGAAATAGGTGGTGCAGCGTGTAAACACCCTGTTCACGGATTCAGGCAATTGCTGGCGTGACTTTTTCCACTTTATCCTCATCGCTTTAGGACTGAGGCAGGTGGAAGGCAGCAGTATTATACTGATATATGTATGATGATTCCAGCATGCTGTAGTTACTATAAAGCTGTTTAATAGGGGCCTTTTTATTTCAGCTCTTTTACCAGAAGCTGCACAAATTGTCTGGTTACTTTCATACTTGTTCCTGAGGGGACAAAAAATCACTGTAAAAATCGGTTTGGAATGTTCCCTGTTAAACTGTTTTCACGGGTCAAAGGCATGACGTGAAATATTTCCACAGAGAAAATAACAAGTTCTGCAGTACGTCACTGCTATAGGCTCTATTTTCACATCCTGCAAAATAGCTCCTCTCCTTTCTCCCCATTTTTCTTGCTGCGTGAATGGATATGGAAGTGTTATCAAAGTTGGCTGTGGTGCTGTGTGCTGATTTTGATGAAACTATCACAGAATCAACAGTCAGTGTTACCCCCTTCTGTAGGGAGCTGAGCGGAGAGCCCGCAGGGTGATGACTGCATTTAACCACCTCTCTCCCCATCTGAGCCTGCTTCTCTTAATCTGCAAAGGTCAGGCGTTGCTTCGTGTGGCTGCAGGAGTGAACTGAAGTTCAAGATAGGTTATAGAGGAAAATATCCACTGAAGCAGAGGTGCGTTGTGTCCGAGTGGGCAGCCTGGCTGGTGAGCTTGGCTGGAAATCCTGCGCGCAGCCATCAGACTTCCCGTGTGCCGAGCCTCTTGGCTGCCTGCATGTGCCCATCTGTTCGGATGGTGCTGTGCCTGCCCACAGGCTCGTTGCCCCTCAAAAGAGAGGATTTGGTCTTCCGTAAGCACCTTCTCATGTAACTCCACTTGCAGTAGAAGACACTCATGTGCCCTGAAACTGGGATGAACGGAGTATCTGATACTGGGGGGTTGTCCTGTGCCACCCGCTGGAAGCAGTGGTTGCAAAGGCAGTTTGGGAAAGCACAAGGGACAAAGGCTGTGCTTTCCCCTTAGTGTGTCTTCAGGGAAGATGATGGTACGAGAAAGTAACTTCCATGGGCTGGGTACCAGATTACCTTCCAAACGTAGGGATCCCTGGGCATCCTGCTATAACTCTGAATGTTTAGGGCACAGCTTGTTGCTGCCTTCTAAGATGTTGGCAGAGGTTTTTTTTATTGTGTGACTTTTTAAACTTGGAAAATGGTCCAAGTCACCTATGACACTATTAAAATACAAAGCGTGTAATAAGATGTCTAGTCTGTTTTTCATCTGATGTAAGCTGACATGGTAGGATAGCAAGGACATGACCAAGAGCATATGAACGAGCTGATGCTGGACCAGGTGCACTTCACGCATCTGTGCTTCATGCTGGAATCATAGCAAGGAGTGAGAGGTCGCTGCTCTCAATCACCGTGATTGTAAATATCCTCATCATCTCTCGTGTCTGGGAGAACGATTAATTACGCAAATAAACAGCCGCAGGGAGAATTCCAAGTTGTTTCTCTGTGTCTCCATTGGGTTTGAGCTTGTGCTGCGGTGGAACACCATGCAGAGGCTTTCCAACTCCTCTCCTGCACCGGCTGTTACGGCATTGCTCTTTCTGGGGTGATTAATTTGTGCAAGCTTAAACTCCTGACAGACTGAAATCAGAAAGAATGACATTTCCTGGTTATAAGTGGAGCCTGCACGTTATTGGTAGGCTAAATATATGTATGTTTGAATAGCTGGAAAAAGGAATCTGTTGATGTGCTTGGTGCTGAGCACAGAGCACCCTTTATCTGTGTCTTTCACAATAGCTGTTACCCAGAGCACATCTCTATTGTGTTTCCTTTTTGACATTGAATGTAACATGGCTTATGCTCCCTAATAGAGCTGGCAGAGTCTCGGGCTGATATGGCTGTCCTGGCAGTGTCAAGTCTATCTTGAGCCATCAAGGCACAGTGGCTCGTTACATACTCATTTTTATCATCTCCTGCTTTATTCTACTGGAAGCTCACAGGAGAGGTTAAAAACATCACCTGCGCTGGGACTCCTCTCCAGCTGCCGAGGGCTCATTTTATCCCTGACCCTCTAAGACACCAAAGCCAGCTGGCTTCATCTGTCACTGCCTTGAAGGGAAGCCTGGTCCCTAGACATACTACATCATTTATTCCTGTTTTTCTTTCTGATCCTGTGGGCTTGAAACCCATTCGATCTCCCGTTAATAAGGATTCTGCCAGATGCACAGAAAAGGTAGGGACCTGTTGACACCATCAAAACATCTAATCTCTGTTGGCCCAGCAGATATTTTTTTGGCCACGTTTTGGCATCAGTGATGTGAAAACAATCTGTAGCTTTGTAAAGAAGAAATACATTGTTAAGCGTTTTCAATGACTAAGATGGTTGCTTATTAGCTCTGCTGGGTTGGCTTTCTAAAGGGCTATACTTTGAGCATTTCGTATTTAGGGCTGTTTCTAGTTAGCAGTATTCTGTGTGTACTTTTTTGGGCTGAAGCCACATTATTTCTGTAATAAATTCCCTGTTTGAAGTTGATGGGAAGAGAGGCCTGAGGCTCATGCAGTAGAGCAAGCTTAGACATGACAATAAGAATGGCAATAAATGTAGCCATAAAAGGGATTTTAAATCAGCAGTCACTTTTTTTTTTCCCATGCCTTGAAAACATTTTAAGTGTTTCCTCAGTCTTCTGCCAGTACTGCTGTTTGGGTGCAGTTAAGGACTTTTCCTATTCTGCAGCTTGTCCATTTAAAATATAAATGTTAATTTTTGTCTGTTGGAACTTGTTGCTTCACCATAAGGATTTGTACTTGCAACAGCAGTTAGAGTTCTCTTGAGGATGTTTCAAAAGCTCTTTTTTAAGGGGGAAAATTGGCTGGAACCATTTGAGGTTGCTTCAGGTATTGCACCTGTTTTTCTGTGTTAGCTTGGCTGTTTTCTCTCATTGTCCATCATATAATCAAGCTAAGCTGAGTCCTTCTAGTAAGACTGAGCTCAGTTTGAGAAGCACAGTCTCCTTAGTATCACTAAATCACAACTTTACCCTCCAGTAATTAAAAAATTCAGTTATGCTTGGATGCTGAAAGTAAGTGCTCTGCGTTATTGTAGCAATGTTAAATAACTCGTATGGAGTGTAGGTGTTTGAGATTAATGGCATAACCTGTACAGAAAGATAGGGAAGAGGAATGGAAGGTCAGACTTGGTATCAGGAACAGAATTCATTTACAGAGAATGAAGCCTTCAGTGCAGCTCTCATGAACAGTGAAAAATTGTGAAGTTTCAGCAGATTCTGTTTTAAAATCTGAGTAATGTTATTTGACAATTACATTGTTGTAGACAATTTAGTACTGGTCACCTCTGCCGTACCGGTGCAGGGCCAACCCTTTTCCATTATGTGTGCATATCAGTCAGGGTTACACATCTTCATAATATTTCCTCCTGTCACCAATGACCTTATTTGAAGCAGTGCTTGATTTAGGATTTGAACCTTTTGCAGTAATTCCTTCTAGTACCAGCATATACAACGATTTGAACAAAATTAATATGACTTTAGCCTACAGTCATAAAATAAATCCATGTGTGCTTTTCCTGGCCAAGGATTCAGCCTTGTTGTAGTGTTTTTTTTTCTTTTTTTCCCCTTCCTTTTGAAGATGTGGTTAAATCAGGTTGGAAGAATATATTTAGATAGCTTTACCTATTTCTGTAATACCTGGAGGACCCATCTCGGTGATATTAAAAGAATTATTGTTTTATTAAAGAGTCACAGTTGAAGCAGCAAATGTCAAATAATCTCCAACAGCTATGCGTCAGCTGGTAAACTGATGGGCTCTACTAGCAAAAGAGATTTAAAGTGGCAGCTAGTGGCAATGAATGTTATGTGGGATCTAGTGGGATCCTTACTGCAATAAAATGGATATCAGGGCTTCTGGTCAAAAGGAATACATTCTAATGCTGCATCTTTACTTGCCTTGGATCTTTTTATAACTGTTTGTCTGTGTTGCAAAGCAATGTCAAAATAGTACGTGAAGAAAGCATACAACTGAAGTGATACAAGTTCTAAGCAAGGCAGTGTGAGCAGATCAGGGATGATCTTCTAGTACAGGCACTGGGCTGAGTTACAGAAATACACTCAAGCTCTGACTTGCCAATTTTTAAGTTTTTTTTTTTCTGTGACCTTGAACACATCATTTAAGCTGGTGATGCATCACCTGGTGTGGTGCAAGATGGGGATAACACTTCCTTTTCTTGAAGAAATGAGTGTTAGGTCATATCTGTCAGTACCTTGGAAACTCTATTGCTACTTTTGCACTGATAGCAGGTAGCCAACTCAGGACTTGGTGCAATAACTCAACTTTAAAAAAAGACAGCAGGCAGTCACAGAAATTAACTTAACTGAACAGAGGGGAAGGAGTCTGGGACTGCATTGCTTTACGTTTCTTGGCAGTTAAGCTGATTGCAATGGTGGGAGTCTAGCAGCGCTTGCTGTTTTTACTAAAATCCAAGCTCCCAGAACCATGGGAACCTCAGCTTTAAATAAAAGGAGGAAAAAAAAAATAATCTAATCTTCATGGCTTTGCTCATGGTTTATAAATGTGTGGAGTTGGCTGTATTGAATTTGGTATAGCAATGTGTTCTGCTCTTGTGAAAATGTATTAAACAAAATTTGCTTATCTCTTGTGAACTCTCCTGTGTTGTCATAGCATTGGGATTTTTTTTTTTTTAACATGCATGGGATTAAAGTTATTTTGGGACCCCAAACTGTGAATTGCTTCTTAAAAACTGTTGGAAAAATGCAGGGAGTCTTTCTTTCTGTGCTGCCAGCTGAGAAGAACTGGGTTTTTTTGATAGCTTTGATATTTTTGTGGAAAACAGCCCCTTCCTCTCTTGATGGTATTGACTGGCTTCTCTCGGGGGGTGGTGATGAGCAAGGATTTTAAATGCCATCAGTTTGATCAGTCAGATGGAATTTTTCCCCGGTGGGAGATGTGTGCTGGGAGCATTCCAAGAAACTCATAGATTGTTTGCCTTTGCATATCCCATACGTTAGAGAGTTGTTACCCATTCTTTATTGACTTAGATTTCCTAAGGACTTCTGCACACATGGTTGGCTCGACATCTCGTACTCCTATCTCTCAGCAACATGGAAAAGAAGGGAAAACAGCTCAGGAGCTCAGGCGCCTGTGATGTAGAATGAACTGACTCCAGGAGAGCTCTAGATCTGTTGTTCTTCAGACCCTTGGTTGGTACCAATCCTAGGACCAGGATGGTTGGTCAGGGATGGGGGAGGAATGCTAGCAGGCTGGAAAATTATTCTGGACTAGACTAGCTCATAATCCTCTTCATTGTTTGGTCAGCTACCTCTTTTAATGGATTTAATGGTGGTTGAGTTTTTTGGTCTGACATTTTCTGGCAGACGCTACTTCTTTTTTTGAGAGTGTTTTTTAAGGTGGCACATTGAACTTACTGAATGTTTCCTATACAGTAGCAGCTAACAAAATCCAAGTACGACTTACAATTCAGCCAGGTGATAGCATTCTACAAGTGTCACAGTGTTTTTACTCTAGCTGCTTCTCCATCAAGACCTCAACTGTTTAATTATATATCTGGAGTAACTACTGGTTTTATATTTGGCTTTCTTTTGCCAATTTATCAGTTATTTTTAAGCTAAGCTAGTGCACAATGCCTTTCCTGACTTTTTTTAGGGACCTATCACAGTGGAATCACATTCAGAAGTTTGTCTTTTGCATTCGTAACCTGACTTTACTCGAGAGGCTCGTGAGATTTGAAAACATGTTGATTCAGACTGTTTTATTTAAAACAAAGTAATGGAATTTGATTGAAAAAAGCGCTCATTGTGAAAGGCTTTGTCCAAGTTGGCTGAAGTTATGTTGTGCCCAGTACAGCACCAGACCTTTGCCGATGCAGGAGAGCTGTGCTACCTTTTCAGCTGGCAAATAGACACGAAGCCTGTGGTGGTGACCTGTGACTAATTTCTGTTGCTCTGCACCTAACGTTTACTGCTTTGTTGCCGAGATCAGGCAAGTCGCCACGATGGAACCTGTCACGGTGTCTAGGTGGCTTTAGAGCTCTAACCTGAGGGGGTCACGTTCCTGACAGACATGGGTAATGACAATAAATACTGAGGACTAAAATGCCATTAGACAAGTAATCATATAGCTTGCATTTCCTACGAGTGGGATCTTAAAACACCTTAACTATGCTTTACCCTCATCATAGGAAGGGTTATGGAGTTTTATCAACCCCATTATACCAGTCAGTGAGGCCCAAAGTGGTTAAGAGGTTTGACCAGTGGTGCACAGCAAATCCGCTGAGCCATGAAAATGACTCTCCAGTTCTTGATCCCATTTCTGTCTTCTAATCCAAAGACCACATTTGATTTTTTTTGGGTTGCAAAAAGAACGCCAGAAACCTGTAAGCACAGAGATCTGCACCTCCCTTAATACTTGTTTCAGTGCTGCTGCTCAGTCCCGTTGATAAAAGTGGTTGGGAAAATATTCTTCTTCCCTGCAGTAAAGGGGCATTTTGTCAATGGAATTAATGGGGTGCCTTATTGTGGCCGTTTGTTCAAAAAATTTAAAGGGAGACTGACACCTGAAATCTGAACCTGGTAAGCTTTTAATTGGGAGTGGGGTGTGATTTTTCCCTGAATAAATACGTATGCTGGGGGAAGCAGTGAAACTATCTTCTCTTTTGCCCCATGTATCAGAATTTTTCTCCTTGTGGGTCTGTCTGTTCTCCTTAATGAATTGTGGATGAGGCTGGTCCAACAGTTACTGTGTGAGGAAGTTCTTGCAGTAAAGACTTGTGAAGGGTTTTAGGAGCAGAGCTCCCCATCTTCCTTCTATTATGCTGGGGCATCTCTAAGTGTCTTCACATTTCTCCCTGCCCACCCCTCCACCTCTTTTTTTTTTTTTTTTTTTTTTTTTTTTAAACCAATACGCATTGCCTCAAACCACCTTATTTTTATTTTTCTAGGTATATTATATATTATTTATATATGTATATACATACATACACATGAGCTCTATCCAATCTTTTAAAGCAGTTACTGACGATTAGTAGTGGTGGTCTCAGGTTTTTCCATTGTTCTGCTTATGTCTCCTGAGCACAACAAATATCAATATGAAAAATGAAATTATCCAGCTGAGAATTATCTGCATGACTTCACTCATGAGAGGAATTTATCCTTCACAGTTTGGAAGAGTTTTAATGTGTTCAATTCCTCCAGTGCTGGGCTAACACTAAAGAAAAACTGAAAAAGCTGAACCTTCTGTGTTTGTAATTTGTTTACTTAATTTATTGGTTTTTGGTGAATAGGGCGATAATTATACACTCTTGCCAGGCACAGATCTGAGCTTCTCTTAAGGGTCTGTTCTAATGGTTACTGGTTTTGTGCTGAGCTTTTATAAAAGGTATCATCACATAATAAAAATTGAGCATTTCATAAGCTTTTATAATACCGCGAAATGAGTTGGCTGGATTTCACCTAAAGGTCTTTCAATATAAGTCTCAAACAGAAACACAAAATTATTTCAAGCATTCTCCTGTATGTTGGCAAGCTCCTGGGAAGATAAGCGTGTTACCATTTGAACAGGAAGATTCCCTAATGCTGTGGCCGTTGGGAAGCCTAATTAGGTGGGTTTCTTGCTTTCCCCTTGCTTTCTGAAGTGATCTTTCCCGGGACAGGGGAGACGGAGGGAACCGGCCAGCAGGGCTGTGTGACATAAAGCTGTGCATCTTCCCTGGCTGTTCCACAAGCTGCATATCTGTGCCAAGTGGGGGAAAAGGTGTCCCTATGAACCTGCGGGAGGAACCTGGTAATGAAGATTGTATATCCCAAAGCCCGGTTTCTTTATTCTATGCTAAATTTATAGGCACTGATGAAAAATCCCTCCATTCTATGTTGGCGACTAGTTAATATGTACTATAATGCGGATACACAAGAATGAGGAATCTGTAGGCACAGCTGAGCTCCGCGCAGCCCTCTGTGTTATCAAGGCAGAAATAGGGATGTTCTAACACTCACATCTTGCTGTCCCTTAACACAGCACAACAGAGTTCTGAAGTGTGAACTCGAGTCTCGCAGGGAAAAAAAAAAGGCATTAATGTAAATCTTCATGGAGAAGGTATAGAACATTTTGAATACGCTCTTTTTTTTCTTCTCTGCAATCAGCCCCTTCACCAGCCCCACAAGTTGTGTGTACCCTAGGGACAGTGTTTTTCATGACTGTTGACTTAAAATCACAATGCTTTGCCTTTTTCTAATAAATAAGTAAATAAATAAACAAATCCTTAGGATTGTCAGCTTTTAGATGACAATTCTTCGTAGTAAGAAGATACTTTGAACTTCCCTCTTTGTTGCCCTCTACACCTCTCCCCTCTTTATGCTGCTATAAACAGCCCAGATAAGTGATCTTCTGCGAATGCTTCTTCTTACATGATTTTTTTTTCTTTAAATTTTAAATTCTTTTAATTCTGATCATGCTGGCTGTTTTGCACGAGTTGCACTAATTACTGTGTAGTGACATGTGGTATGCTTTAATATAGGGAGTTGTTTCGTAGGAGGGTAAATGGTTTAGTTTAGTCATAGTTTTTTTGATCAAGAATATGATCTGAAATGAAAACAGAAAGGTGTTTTTTTTATACTCAAGTTGAAGGGCAGGAAATAAAGGATGCTTAAATGGTAATATAACTCTGGAAATGCATGCACAGAACTCGTCTTCTGTATTCATAACCTGCAAACACCCTGAAGGGATTTATTAAAATTCAGAGAGTGTTTGATTTTGAACATGAAATTGGGAACTGGCTTTTATTTACACATGAACAAATAAATACATATATAAGAAATGTGTACCTGTGTATGCAAATATATATACAAATACAAAACCTAAGCATCAAAATGCAGGCTGGTCTACGAAGATACATTTGTTTTACACTCCACCCAGCAGAATAAGATTTGAATTGATACTGAATCACAGACCTGGAGAACAAACAAGGATCAATCAATTTTTACATGTTGAGTGTCTTTACAGCTTTAGAATTTATGAAAAATACCCTGATTATTTTCAGTAGGTGTAATTCATTATGACTAGTGGAGCCTTCCTTCTCCTCATAGCTACAAATGTGCCGTGAATTGATGGAGCATAAAAGTTATCCCATTTCAGGTAAAAACAGGCTCAGGAGATAGACTGGCTAACACTTCAGCATTTGTCAGTGGTGCTGATCAAGTAGCATTGCCCCCCATCTGTAAATCTAAGAGCCAGACCAACTTCAAACCTTGAACATAATCTTCTGTTACTTTTCTACACTAAATTCTTCCAAATGCTTTTAGACACATCACAGGAAGAGATTTAATTGGAATCTGTTTCTACTACTATCAAATGATATATAGAAGAAAATCAAAGGTCTTTAAAACACTCTCTGTATTGACCAAACCGATAGGGTATGAAATAATATTGGTGAGACTCATTCTGTTTCTTGCTGCTGCCAGAATTACTATGCAAGTTTAATAAATCCTGATCACATACTAAACACAGGTTCATCCCTGGATGTGTTTAAGTGTCGCTTAGTTGTGGTGTTGGATGATACTGTTTAGGGGTGAACTTGTAGTGTAGGGTTAATGGTTGGACTCAATGATCCCAAGGGTCTTTTCCAACCTGAATTGTTCTATGATTCTATCCCAGTGAAAATGTGGTTGAAGTGAGCTGGCAGTTAATTTTATTAATTTATATTTGGGTCCTAATGCATTTTAGTTTCACTCTTTCTGTTTTCTATTTGAAACTTACTGTATTCAAGGACAGTAATATTGCAGGGGAAAAAAAGCTTTAATGGTATTATGCATTTAAAGAGGTACTATTATTAAAAAGATAACAAACAGGTTTTCTTCCATAAATTTATGACAGCTTAACTAGCCAAGTTCTGTTCACTTTAATTTATTACATGTATTTTTCCTGAGTGGGTTGGCCAGAGCAGGAGAATCTGTGGTATTTAAACTTTACAGTGCATAAGGGAAGTTCATACCACATCTCTTGTGGCAGGGGTGTGTAAAACTCAACTAGAGTTAATGAAGAACTTATGTTTAGGCCAATGGCAATTCATACTGTAATTTTATTTTTTTTTTACCTATTACCTAAAATTTATCTGACTTTGAAGTTTTTGCTGTGAACAAGAAACTATAAAATGGACTATGATTTTCTGACTGTATATAAAAAAATACAGTTGGAAAACCAAAAGGCAAAAGTTTAGGTGGCCTGGGTTGTGTGCATACATTTAGAGACATATTATTTACTCCCCTTAAACATGACTGTTCCTAAAAAGATTTGGAAGGCATTCAATTCTTCTGGTCCTAATCTAGCATCTGGTTTTGTTTTCTGCTCTTTTAAAATTAAACTTGTGAAGAATCTCTTCAAGATAGGGTTGTGCAGCCCCCTTTTATAATAATTGCAAAATATTAGTGAAAAAGTACTTTGTGCCAGAGGGATCTGCTCTTTGCAATAGACTGTACAGATCAAACAAGTTGTTATTAAAAACAGATTCTTGACTGATAATATCCACCATCTGGGAGCAGTGATTGCAGATAGAAAATTGGATTCACCAGGGGAGGTGGTTGTGCTGCTTGATGTTGAAATAGCCTTTGATGGAATAGGAAGAAGAGCTGTTTACTGCGGATAGAATTCCATGAATTTCTTGCATGAATCCATTAAAACTCTCCGTTTATATCCTGGGGGCAGTGGGTGATAACTGAGTATTTTCCAATACCATTTCACATTGCAAATGAGGAGAAAAAACACTTATATAACCATATATTTCCTGTTCTTATGACATTTCTTTGTTTATTATTATCAAATCCTGGCAGAGTAGGTTAGAACAACCACCAGATTAATGACACTTAAACAGATATTTCCTTGTAGGAAAAATCTGTTGGTTTTTTTTTTAAGTGCTGAGTACTTAGAGCTATCAGCAGATGCTGAGCAAATCTTTGTGACTTATCCTTGTTTACTAAGGCCACAGAAAGATTTTGTAGAAGAGGATGAGAACTGAGGATTTTGGCATCCCTGTGCTCACACTGCTAACCCTGAAACCATCATGGTTTTTTCACTGACAACTATGGAACTGCCCTTATGCATTTTGCATTGCATTTGAATGACAAACGTCATGGCTGGAAAAAACTCTGAGTACTTTGGTTTTTTTGTTTGTTAAGCTGTGTTTTTATAACTTGCACAGTTTTGGTGAAGTCAAACTTTTCCACAGACTAAAGGTTGATAAAACTTCCTCTGCTGGAGGATGAACTAGAGCCACTAAGTGCAAGTGTGGATTAAATCCCTTTATATGTAGAACTTCACCAAAGCACTCAGCAGGTTTTTTTTCCACTCCCACACTCATGGAAAACAAATGTTTTGGACTTTGTGTAGGAACTGAGCACGTCATGGATGATTGGAATGAAACCGAGTTTTAACATCAAAAGTAGTAGACATACTTGCTATTAAAAGCACAAGAATTTAAGAAGGATGGTTTTGTTAATTACATGATTAGTAGCCTATTTGCAGCGTACCACGTTTCTTACTCCACATTACTTTGAGAAATCACTGTGTAGTTCTTCATGCAATGAAAAGCAGTCTTTGCTGAGCTCATATCATGAAGCTATGTTGGGAAACCAAACCAATCGCATTTTACTATTCATGAGTTGCAACGTGAAGAGGCGCAAACTATCCTGTAGGATTCTAGAGCAAAATGTGTCGCAATAATAATTCATGTTTTATTGCTTCTTCATGCTAGCAAGGTGCCTATGTCTCCCTTTAACATATAAACCTTTGATCTTGTGAAAATGGAGTTCATTTGTTTTGCTTCTCACTACAGAAGCAATCCACAAATGCTCCCTGCCCAAATTCTGATTAACTGTCAGCTAAGCTGTGTGTAGTAAGTCTGAGAGGAAGGCAGATTTAAGAGAAAATGCTAGGGTTAGGTTATCTCTGCTCTAGGTCCAGCAGCCTTGTATGGTCACAGCGATTTTAGATGTCCTTTACAGATGACTCTGGAGACCTAATATGCTAAGTGACAGTGATGTGAAATACATGCATTTTTTGCCTGTCATGGCATATCAGGCTGAGCAACTTCTTCCTTTAGTAGCATTTAACTACTTTGTCCCTATTTCCAGTTACTTTTTTGAATATGCTGGTGATTGACTTGTTTACTTATAAAGAACTCTAGTTGTAGATCATCGAGCTGCACTAGCTTTTTATGCATGTTTAATGAGTAGACCATACAGTGTTGCTGAGTTGCGTGAGCTACGTAAAGTTGGCTTTCAAGCATGTAATGGCAATAAACATTTGAAGTAATATTCCAAAATTATCACATACGTGCAAAATCAAAAGCAGTTTCAACACTGATTTCTTGCCCTAATGCTGTCCAAGAGCATAACTCTTTTTTAAAAAGAAACACAGGATCACAGAATGTTAGGGGCTGGAAGGGACCTCAAAAGATCGTCTAGTCCAGCCCCCATGCCAGACCAGGATCACCTACAGTAGATTGCACAGGAACGTGTCCAAACGCTTGGTAAGAATTTAAATATCAGTTCAAACAATTGCTGAAGAATAAAGACTACTTGAGAAAATGTGAAAAAATTAAAATTACTCAAACACACAAAACAAGCCCTCCCAGTAGGTAAGGCTAACATGGTGCAGACACTCCCCTGGGAAGGGCCACTGTTGGAAGACTGGAATTTATGCCTTTATAGTCAGCTGGAGCTGAGAAGTGGTGACAAGCACCTCTGCAGGCAGCTTCAGTAGCAGCAGCTCTATTCAGACAGGAAAATAACTGCTGATAACTAAGTAAAACTATGCCCTTTCTTTGGCTGAAACACCTTGAAGGATTTAGCAAGGGAAGAACAGGCTTGCAGAGGAAATGGAGTTATCCGTTACTTCATTAAACCTGCGGGAACTTAATATCTTTGAGACTGCTGCCCCTTTGCTGACTTTATTAAGGCTAGCCAACAGGTTAAATCGTTATTACAAGGACTGATAGACACACAGGTACAACCTCATTTCGTTAGTTAATTAGACCAAAAACAGAACGGAGGAACCTCTCACTGGTAAGACTTGCAGAGCTGTAGTTTTTATTTTCCACAAGAAGGGCCGTTAGGAACACATTGCATGCATCGGCGACTGTCCTGTCCTCAGCACATAACAGTGAAATGCA
The DNA here is from genome assembly GCF_000703405.1 of Apaloderma vittatum. NCBI lineage: Eukaryota > Metazoa > Chordata > Aves > Trogoniformes > Trogonidae > Apaloderma > Apaloderma vittatum. The sequence continues at coordinate 111,020 of NW_009698784.1, read as the reverse complement.
CGTATTTCTAACCTTATTATCTTTGCACTTCCTAGCTCTAACAAATATACAGAATTTCTGGGCAACAGAGGATGCGATAGTCTGAGCTGTTCTGCTGTCTGGCTGGTTAAAAGCAATATAGAAGCAGGTACAGTGCAACTCCTCACAGATGTTCCTGCCAGCACCGTACCTGCTCCTTTGTGGGAAGGATTCAGACAGTAATATGATAAACCTCCAGAAGAGAAAAGTATTCAGCATCTGCAGGCGATTAATTGTTTTCACAGATCAGCATCAGCAGTCTGCTTCTCCTCCCTCACCTCCATTTTCATTAAAAATGGTAATAGGAAAGGACTGTCCTTGTCAAAACAAGTCATATAAAAAACAAGTTATGGAAATACATGTGTGGTGAGGTATTGGAGTGTCTCTCGTTCAGACTTTACAAGTGACTGAAGGTAAAAAAATACCTTGTGATTGCTTTGCATCTTTGCTTTCTTCTGGAATGACTTGTCAGGGCCACAAAGTTTCACTTAAAATGAAGTTATATGCTTAAAATTCTCAGGTGGGTATCAATGAAGTTTAGAAGGAGGGGAGGCCTGTCAGGATGGCCTAGCCCTTCTCACCTAAAAAATTTTCCTGAGGAGAGAGTTTTCCTGGGATTTCCCAGGGGTGTGGGGCAGAGATGGAAACGGGCAGATCATCTCACTTCGTCTGGTCCAGCTCTGTGCTTGTTTGTGGCTGAAACTCGTGTATCCATATCTGGTTATCTCTACAGATAACTACGCTTTTTTTTTTTTGGTATTTTTTTTAATATGGGGAAAATAGCCATGTGATGGTTGCCTGGCAACTGGTGAAACTCAGGTGGAGGCTGTGAGGAGCCTGGGGTGGGACTGTGAGTGTGTGTGGGGGTATTGCCTGGCGATAGCAATCCACCCCTGCAGATGGGGCTTTTAAAGCTGTAAATTAAAGACCTTTGTATGTATTGTGGCCCTCACCATTCTGTAGAAAGTGCTCATTATTCCCTTTTTCTGAAGGAAACAAAATACTGCTTTGCAAGCTCTCCTCCTTTTATGCAAAAACGTGCCTCCGTGGAGGGCAGCGCGTTCTGTCTGGTGCCCGTTGACACGCGGAGGTTTGGCTTTACAGATTGTATTGATGTTTTGCACCAGGCTCTGCAGCTGGGCTTGCTAAAAATATCTTTGGATATAGTTCAGCACGGAAAACCATCTAACTGTATAGGAGAATTTTATTTATTTTTAAGATCTGAATTGCTGTTAAATTTCATCCCTCTCAGTAATATGCATCGAGTGCTCTGTGTAATGCTGTCAAGCATCTGGGTGCGATCAGCTAATGAGCTCCATCCAGCTGTGTGTCAGGCTCCTCAGACTAGGTGGGATGGTGTATTTACTGAAGTGGAAGAAAAACATCCAAGAAAATAGAGAAAATTGCCAAGACAAGGATCATTGCTGTCTCGTTAAGAGTTGTTGTACAGTTAGACCTTTTGACACTTTGGTTTTCCTTTGCTGTGTCCCGAGCAATTCCTGTCTCTGGGCTCCTCATGCTGCCCCGCGGCACTGGGGTGAGTTCCCGTGTCCATCCCCACGGTGCGTAACGAGCGGCAACACCGTTCTTGTCAGGAGCACCCCTCCTCAGCATGCCCTTCTTTTCAGGTACTTTAATGTAGGAATTTTCTACATTGTAAGAAACTTGTGTGGAAATACGATCTTTGCTCTGGGCAGAATTTTGGCTGAAATGTCCCCCTTCAGGCAGGACCAGCTGTGACAGATACTCAGGGGAGGGAATGACAGAAAGCGGGGCTCGCTGCAGAGAACGCCCTTCTGGTAGCTGGGTGCTATAGTGATAACTTAGGTGACCTCTTTGTTCTTTTCTTTTGCAAGAACCACATGAAAGCTTAGTAGAGGGGAATCTAAGCTTTCTCCCAATTTTTTCTTGTTGCTGTTAGACAACTTTTCATCAGCTATTGATTGTGGGATTCAGGGAGATTCAGAGTCTAGTAAATTATTTTATTTGGGAAATGTGAGATGCAGCAGTAACTCCTTGTTCGAGATCTGGGTACTCGCAACATCTTCCAATGAGATGTATCGCCACCTACTACAACTTGCTGCCTGCAATTTGAGGGGAAAAGATTTTTGCATTCCACAATACCTGGGATATTTCTCAGTGTGCCAGTCCTGCTGCTTTCCTTATGGGGGAGATTCACGTTCCAGCCCTGATGCTGCGTAGAAAAAGCTGTGGACAGAGCTCATGCTCCTTAATTACAAGGAAATGTCTTCTATATCAGGCTGCAAACAACACATGATTGGGTGTTCTGTGTTAAAGCCTCCCTTGGTCTATTGCATTGATTTCACAAAACCATAAGTCTGCCTGTTCAGTGCAATATTTATTTGATTATGTGTTTTGATGTTGCAGTATATTGCTGTATCAAATATTCAGATGTTTCATCAAAAGGCAATGTTTATCCTCATCCGCTGTTTGATACAAACCACTGAAGTGTGTGAATTATAATTGGATGAAATATTCAGTATGATTGCTTTATCTGAAGATTCATCATAAGCCATGAGTAGCCAGTAACTTACTTCCTTTTGTGCTTTGATGAAATACTCAAATAAATAAATTGCTATCTGAGGGATTGATTTAGAAGCAGCAAGCAGACAAGAGTGAGCATATATTTCCCTCTTGACTTCTAAGGAGAAATGGTGGTAAACGAGTGAGCTGGGGAGGTCTCTCAGGATATATTGTGCTGGTAGAATGCAAAGAGGGAGAAATGAATGTGCGTTGAGCAGAGGGAAGGCTGTATGTTCATTATGGGAGAGATGTACTGCAGCACACAGCACGGGCTATAGTGTGGCTCTTACTCTTGATTACATCGGACAGATATTGTGGCCAACAGGACTCTGGATTTCAGTGGGAGCAGAACTTGACACATGAATTGCTTTTTCAGCTTTAAGGAACTAATTCTTCAAAGAGTTTAAAAGCTGAGGTGAGAGCAGGCATATTCATTACAAAGGTCTATTTTTGTGGAGTCCATTAACTCAGTTGGAAGACAATGATAATGCTATTAAATGAGTGCACTTGAAAAATGCTTGGGAAAATTGTCTTGTTAACAGGAACCAATGAGCTGGTAACGTGAAATTAGACCAGTGGGACTTATTACACTTTAGAGATACTTGGAGCTTGAGGCAGAGGGATCAAGAGTTTAAGCACAGAAGAATACACATTTTTAAATTTCAGTTTAGATTGAGAAAGTATGATTAATTCTGTCTTAACTTGCAAATATTATCCCTATTTCTGGAAGACCTTTCACTGTGCCATAATGAAGATAACAGTCTTGAAGTCAAATATTTTGCAGCCAAGCATAAAAGAGCTTTGACACTGAGTGATGCTTGAGAGAATATTGCAGGAACCTGCCCATTTTTGTCTGTCCTTGTAACTGTTGAAGGGAAAGCTTTGCAGAAATGGTACCTTCCCAAATGCTATTTCAAGGAAAGCTCTCCCTTTTTCTAGTGGAACATTCTGAAAGTTTGTTAGTTTTAAAAAAATAAATTCACAAGTATATGGGTTCTAGAAGTTGTCACTACTACTGCACATTGGGATGATTTAGTGTTTTGCAGATGCACAGAAATACTGAGGAGATGTACTTGTTTCGTGCAAATGTCGCATGAAGGGAGAATCTAATAAATCTGGTTTAGCTAGATCTATCTTTCTATGTAACTACATTTTGTAAATGAGTTAATGTGGCTCAGGACAACTGGAAAAAAAACCACCAACAAACCAGTAATAAATAAATAATCATTATATCTTTTGAAATGTTAATGATTTTTCAGCCCTGGTTTTGTGAGCAAAATAAACAATTGTTTTAACTACAGAAAATATTTGATGATAAATGAGAATTTCAAAGGCAAGGAACTTGGGTAATCTGTATGGTCATATTGATAGATTGTGTTGGTATGACATGCTTGAACAATGAACTTGTGTTTATATGCTCACAACTAATAAATATTCTCATTGTCTTAACGAGGCTTGCTCTTAAATATGTAAGACCTCAGCATAAATTACCGTTTTTAGATAGATTTAAGTTATTTTTAGGGCAGAGAAGTTGTAAACTGTGGTATTTTATGTATGTGTGATCAAAAGTAGGCAAGAAGTAAGGTTGTCTGAATGTTTCACATTAAACTAAATACCTGACTGTTCACACGAACCACAGAAGCAATTCTGACTACCTTACAAACCCTCTTCATTTTCCTTCTCCTCCATGCTGAAGACAAAATCCACATGGTGAACTCACTTGTATAATCAACGCATTTTGTAACATCTTGGTACAGTATCGTACATACTGGGACTTTAGGAAAATGAACATTATTTTTAGACTTCTGGGAAGGAGTTGCTCCTTGAAGGGATAGGAGTGTCATTTCTTGTCATGTAGTTGCCTGCTGTTTCAGGAGTTATGCTGTTACTTTCCTTAGTCTTGTCAGGTAAAGCTGTAGCTCAGTTCCAAGCACAACTCCAGATTTCTGTTTAATAACACATGCAGCAAATCTATAATTTAATTTATATGCCTGCAAAGGCTGTTAAGCAAAATAACCCCCCCCATGTATTAAAATCATAATAGAATTTATGCAAATCCCATTTCCCACCTGAAATACTGGACACTGTTTGTCAAAATTATTTCTTAACATGAGCTTTGTGGCACTTCTGTTTTGCATTTTTTTAAAAACCAATGGGAATAAAAAAATAATTTCAAGCTGATTTGCTGCTGAACTTTTCATGAATACAGTAATTCTTAAAGCAGCAGCTTAAAGACCCTACCTGAATTTTCAAACTTGCAAGTCTTATCTGTGTGCTCTGGTCAAGTTCTGCCTTTAAAACTTTGTCTTTATTATATTCAGGAGAGGAACAATGGTGTTTTAGCTGGGAAAGGCTATATAGCCTCTCAAACTTTGCATCTTTCCCCTTATGTGTGTGATAAAACTTATTTTTTTTCCTCCTTTTCTTTTTGTGTGCAGGGCGTTGGGAGAATCTCTCTCTCTGAAGTTAATTCCCTGTATATTTCAGTAGGAATAAGACTTCCATACCAAAGGGACAATTCAGCTGGTGAGCTCAGCGGCAGAGCTCAGCTCAAGACCACGCTGGGCTAAGACACCACAACGTTCCTTCTCCCAAAGGGAATGGAGCAAAGCTAGAAACAGGTAGATTCTCACCATGAGGGTGGTGAGACACTGGAGCAGGTTGCCCGGAGAGGTGGTGGAAGCCCCATCCCTGGAAGTTTTTAAGGCCAGGCTGGATGCAGCTCTGAGCAACCTGATCTAGTGGGTGATGTCCCTGCCCATGGCAGGGGGGTAGGAACTAGATGATCTTTCAGATCCCTTCCAACCCAGACAATTCTATGATTCTATGAAATGGCCTGTGGTGGTAAAGTCTTTTGTTGACCTCTTGTGTAACACGGGATGCAGAGAAGTACTTTATTTTCTGTTTTCTTACTACTCCACCTGTGCTGCTTTAGTGATGCTGTGTGACTGGCACTCACATCTTGCTTGAAAGCCATTTCTCACCTTTGGTTGGCGAGCTGTGGTCTCCTTGCTCTTGGCTAATGTCAACCGCGTCCTCTTTCCTAGCATGATCTCTAAGGCTGAAACATTCCTACTATTTTGGAGATTAACTAATTCACAGCAAATTAATTCTTTTCTTTGTGGCCAGCATGCTGTGGGCCCTTGTTTTGGGCTCGTATTGTTTTACTTTTCTTCATTGTGATGGGCAATTGTGCCCTTTTAGGCAGTTCACCTCTTCCTTCAGATTTGAAGAACTGAGACCCTGACAAAGTCATATTTTGGTCTAAAAAGACACATTTACCCGCTTCAATTCTTTCTCCATCAGATACCCTCGTTGTTAAATTAAAGGTTTCCCTGTCACTGCATCTACTCTACAGTCTCTATTGTGCTTGGCCTTGAACAGAACCTTTTTTTTCTTCCTTCCCCTACATTTATAATGTTGCAGTATTTGACAGCTCTTCAGTTAGATTAACCAGTATTTGGAGGGCTCAATTTTGTGTGAAGGTATAGAGAGATGTTAGCTAATTTTTGCTGTACGCAAAGCGGTTTATAACTGAAAAGTGCCCTCTGGAGTGCTGCTCTGCCAGCTTTGTTCTCGAAAAAGTGTAACTACTTAAGCTTCTGATTTATTTCCTGGATTTTCATTGTAAGTGAGGGTTGAACACAACAAAAAATAGATCAAAATTCGGGGAAATTCAAACGTAGGTTTGCAGAAGCAAGGTTCTGATTTGTTTGGTGCATAATTCTTTTTTTATCCGGCACAGGATGGGTGCCTGTGGGAAGGCTGGGGCAGAATTGAAGCTTTTGAGGTTTCTCTTCACCTCAATAAGTATTTCTGGTACTTAGTCCACCTTAAAGTCAGGCCTTAAATGTCAGATTTGGTTTGATCGCATTTAAAAAGGTGACTCATTGTAAATGCTTTCTTTTGTGTTGGGCTGGGATGGACAGATAATGGAGTTTTGATAACAAAATATCAGGAAGTAGAAGAGATCTCATTATTACAAGAGTCAGAAAGTTAACATATTTATTAAAGTTCTGACAACTGTGACAGCCCTCCTTGTCTGCAAATGTCAGTGCATTATAAACTTCTATAGCTTCCTCCTTGTTTCTCAGACTCTTGTCAATCACTGCAATTATCACATAATACAGAAGTCACAACATAAACTTTCTTTGCTACCTTGCTGCGTCCTTTTTAAGCTTAACATGTGATGGAAGCTGTGATTTGTTTTTCAGAATTATTTGACAACCACTTGCTGTGCAATAAGGTGTTAGTGCTACAATGAGAGTTTAAAAACAAAGCGGGGAGGGAAGTTTAATGTAAAGACAAGAAAGTTGCCTTTTACCAAAAGACTGAAGGTCATGGACGTTGCAGAATTACAGACTTGTCTGTATCTCTGTGGTGTGGGGGTATCAGTGTGTTTCATGGAGAAATCTCTTCCGCATCATGTTCCGATTGTGGTTTTTTTTTCTAATCCATATGCAAAATGCCTAAACAGAACTCTGTTTTAATTAGCTACTTCTGGAGTTCCAAAATAAACCCACTTGCAGCTGAGCTGAGATGCCAAGGACAAAATATACTGGGGCTTCCCCAGCAGCTTACAGCTGTGAAAACAGGCAAGGCTCTTCAAATTCTTCATTGAAATGTGTTCCCACTGAACAGATTACTAGTTTGATTTTTTTTTTTTTTTGTTCTTCCCCCCCCGCCTTGTTTTTAAAATGTCTATAATGTCTGTGGTGAATAGTGCATCTAGAAATTTAAAATAAATGGGTTCCAACACTCTAGTTTCTAATTCCCTAATGCTGTACAATGGAAGTCAATGGGGACTTAGCTATTTACTTCAGTGAATGTAGGATCAAACCCTAAAGGAGGCTGTTCTATTGCTGCTGAAACAATTCAGCATGTCATATCTATCTTTCAAAAGCACATATATACCGATAGATAGCAGACGCTAAGCTGTGGTGTTTATGGTTTCTCAATTGTTTAATGCAATCCTTGATGTATTTGCACCAACAACTCTCAGATTAGTTCTTCTCAGTTCTTTGTTTCTGATTTCTAAGCTTCAAAACAGAAGTAAACCTTCAGAACAATAATTAACAAGTCATTAAATTACTGTTTCATTTTAATATTTGTTTAGAATATGAAAGGTTTTTATGTTTTTCATAAATCAGTTTCCCAGGAAATGAATCCTTCAATACTTATTCTGGCAAGGATTCTTTGGACTGGCATTCTGTCCTTCTGTTCAGAGCTTTATCTATATTTATATCCAAAAAGGCAATGTTAATCAGTCTTGTTACAAATTACTCAAATAAAGGCTTAGCAGAAAAACCCTGTCCACTGCTTATGTCTCCCATAAATTTAGTTGTGCGGAGTTCCTTAGAGCAACATCCCTCTTTGTCTTCATCTAATGTTTGTTTCAGACTTGGCTGCATGATGTAAATAAAGTGGTGTGCTTTTGTTGTTTTTTTAAATTTGAACAACTGCAGCATGTAATCTTCCAAATTTAAATCTGTGTAACAAGGACTAATTTTCAAGTAGTATTCTCAACATGATTAATCATTTGATTTACAAATTGATTAAGGAAAGTTTTGGGTTTGTTTTGTTGATTTGGTTTTGTTTTTTTTTTATTGAGAACATGAATTATAAAATACTTTGTCCAAAGAATTGAAATGCCTTAGCCTGAATAGCTGATACATTGTTGTTTTGTTAGTTTTTATAAGAATGGAATAATTTTGGGGGCAATATTCTGGAAGACAGTGATTTCTTATTAGCAGGAAAACTTCTGGCAATATGCCTTTATTCCTCTTTATCCAGACATTCAACATCTTGTTCTGGAAGGCATGGATGTTTCTTAGAATATGGCAGCCTTTCAATTTCTGATTTCATTGTTTTGAAGGTTCCCTCATTCTTCTTGGTTTTAAGCATAACGGATCTTGAAAAATGTGATAGAGAAATGTGTGGTTTGCTTGACACAGCTACAGACTGAATAATCCAAATGGTGAGGAGTGATGTCAGAAAATCCCTGAGGAAGGTATGAGCAAGTAGCTAAACAAAATACACTAGATAATACTAGAAAATACACTAGAGAGGCTTTGGAGAACATCCTGCCTTACCAACGGTGAAGTCGTGCCCCTTACTGGAGGCGGTAGGAGATATTTCCTGGTTGTCTGTGGGGTAAGAATTTCACTTGTGGGTTGTGGTCCTGAGGAACTGTTCTCCTGCCAGACTGGAGTGTGGTGAAAAATAATGAACAATTTGTCCCTGAAGACCATTTCAACACAACCTCTTTGTGTTCTTAGGATTCCTTGGCTACATCTTTGTCATACATTTACATGCATGCATTTACGGAGAATGGCTATATATCCTTAGGTATTAATGAGAGAAGAGTTGTGCTAATTATTGTGTGTATCTCTGAATTTCTCTCTGGCCGCTCATGGCTGGGGTGGATACGTTCAGGCACACGCACAACGGTCGCAGTACTGAGCTGCACTGGAGAGGTACCAAAGTGTTTGCCATGGCTATGTGTACAAAGAAAGGCTTTTTCAAATAGCTCATGCTACGTTGTGAGATTTTTTCCCAGCGTGTTCCACTCCCTTCCCCAGACACCCGCCCCGAGCAGTTCAGAGCAACAGCGCTGTGGGTCCCCTACTGCTCACAACAAACATGTGTTTGTTCGTTCCTTGGGATAAGGCAGCTCGATCTTGGAATAGAGAAATCCACCTGGTGGCTACCTAGATTAACTCTGCAGTGAGAAATGCATCCCAGCAGCAAACTGAGCTCCTCATGCATGATTAGTTAACCGAGTCTGTTCCTTTCCTGTAAAAGGAGATTGTATTTAAGTTAGCTTGAGAGAAAGTGAGATATAAGGTGGGGTGTCTGTTGTTTAAAAATCCTTCTTTTTTTTTATCTCTTTGTCTTGCTACAGTTTCTAAAGAGAAATGTTTTGTTTAGAGAAGGCTTTTGTTCAGTATCGCTGATCACAGTTTCCAAAGATGATGAAAAGGTGCCCTGGCCCCATGAGTCTGTGTGCACAATGTTTATCTATCAAAATGAAGATCACTAAAATATTAGGTATATTCTGTGTCATGTTATGTAAGTAAAATAAACAATACAGTTTAATTAATTAGTGAATTATTATTTTGTCAACATCCTGTGCTTTTTTTAAAAGTGCAATCTGCATCTTATTTGTCTTTCTTGGTGCAACCAGCAGCCAGATTCACTGCTTTGTCACTCACCTGAAAAATAAAATCTATCAAGACTGACAGCTTTTCACGTCCAGTCAGTGGCAATTAACTTATATCTTTGGCTGATGGCTTTGCAGTCAAAATCACTCTTATAATACAAATTTATCTTGTATGATTCAAGAGACTTTGACTTACTAATGACAAAATGAGGCAATTTACACCTTCTGTGGGAAGGGCTGACTGGTGCGGGTGTTGCAGGTAGGATGTGACAGGCATCCCAGCAGCATTGATACGTCCTGGTCAGGATGTCACCGCGGTGAAACACGGTGTGATTAGCGTGGCTGATAAGGCTATAATTAATTCTGCCTGCGTACTGATACCATGTCACAATAAATCTGCCAACAAGCAGCTTCCTCCAAAAGGGTTTCTGCCTTACGCTTCATGCCAAGCTTCACTAATCATCTTTACTGGTTCCCCAGCGTATCGTTTTCATGCACATTGTAATTTCCTGCATTGAAGTAGCACATCTGAGGGCTGCTATAGTCTGGGCTGTGCTGGCATTTTCATTACAGAGCCCATTTCTCACCGGCCTGTAACTCTTCTCCAGAAAGGAACGTGCCACAGGCAGTCACCCAGCCATCAGGGTCGTCAGTCTGTCCGTTCTCACACGAGTGGTTGGAGCCTGCGGCTGTCTCAGTGCCAGGGAGTTTGTGGTTCCTTTGAAGGACTGGCTCCTGTGTGTGTCTGATGGGTGCTTTCTGTGATTATTAGGAAAAAAAAAAAAAAACCAGTGTCACCTCTAACTTTAGATGGAATGCCTTTCCCTTTGGTCTGTGCCGGTTTGTATTTTTTTGTCTGTGGAGAGAAATGACATGAAGTGAATCAAAGTCACCTACCAGGTACAGTGAAGTTGTGTTTTCGCGCTGTAGCCATCCATGTTCTCACGGGTTCTTCTGTTCTTGCATGGGCAAAGGTATAGCTGACAGAAATAAACAGTAAGTGCCATGCTGAGAAATTGCCATCTTTGCTACTGACACAAATGACAGCAGCTTGCAAAACTGCCTTCATTAACTTTAGGTTGTAAGATATTGGAGATTTCTGGTTTTTGCTTGAAAAATCTAAAATATTGGTGTCGTAACATCAGTGACAGCTGAAAGATCTAGGTTTGCTTTATCAAATTTTTATTGTAGTGCCATGCTTTGCTTGGTGTTCTTTTATCCTGTCTGCAAGCCTGAGCATATCTGTGATGTCTGTGCTCTTGATAAACCATCTGGAAGCTGTGAAACTTTGAGAAGCTGGAAGCCTTGGAAGAATTCATTGTCTGTAGTCAATCATTCTGTTAAGCTTTATGCCACCGTGCAACTGATTAATAATCCTTTGAATCAGGTTGTTGCAGTGTAATTCTGGATTATTTACACCTAAAATAACAAATGGATGTTTTATGAGGCTCAGGTGACTCTCAGGAAGTGGTATCACCTAACTCATAGTGGCTGCAAGTTAGAGAAACGTCTATCTTACTGATGCACCAAACGGGCTAAGGGGACACGTATTTTCAAATGCTCCTGAAATAAAGACTTAAATATGTCTTTCACATTTTCTCTCATCCACTGTTATGGATAGAATTTTTAATTCTTTGGTTTCTGTGTCCAGCCCAATGAATCGAAGCCAGATTTCCTACTTAGAGAGTATCAAGCCATTCTATCCCCAGTCAGTCTCTTCTAAGCCAATACGCAATGCATTTTTTTCACTGCCTGGGTTATATTTTTTTCTTCTTCTGGAAGTTAAACAAAATGTTAAGTGCTCTGAGAAGATGATTAAACAGACCATTTTGGTAAATGATTCCAACCTTGTCATTTACTTTAAAAACAGGCTGTACATCCGGACCATATTCTTATTCCATTTCACTGAGGATGTTCTCAATTTGCAGGTTGTGCATATGTTTGTTTTAAGATTTTCCAGCAAATTGAAAGTTGTGTGTAAATAGCTGCCTGTGGAGGAAAAAGATTTAGAAGGGGGAAGGGGAAAAGGGGCCCTAGATGCATATAGGAACAGCTCTTTTTTTCTGTCTTCCTGGTACTTGCAAATAGTATGTTAAATGGTTCTCTAGTAAAATTTCATATGTGTGTACATTTATTTATACGTGTATACATGTGCATGTACATTTATTAATATGTGCATATAATCACATGTGTGCAGTGATTTGCAGCTTCGATGCTGAATGTAAAGCATGACTCAGGTTCCTGGAATTTGATTTCTCAGTCCTGAATACAACGGTCAAAATACCCCCAAACAAACACTCTCATCCCTCCCCCAAAAAACAAAATGAAAACCAAACCACAACATCACTGCAAAGCCCCCACAACGTGCCGCCCCCTAATAGCACACTCCACTAAAAAAGCAGTTGTGTGCTTATATCTTCCCCCACTAATATTTGTTTATTTATTTTATTCCCAAATTGATATCACTTCTACAGAGCTAAGAAAGAGGACATGTGCTCGCCATATACCTTCTGCAAACGGTTCGTACTCTGAATGTTGAGCAGTTTTTCTTTATAAGCAGCTAGGACACAACTTTAAATTTACTAATTCGGATTGGCTATATGCCTTGAAGTAAAGAGACACCCTCCCAAAATGCACGGTTTCCATAACTGCACCAACAAGTCGTTTTTATAGTCCCCTTCCAACGCGATGCAGCACCCAATATGTCATCTGCCCATGTGGCAGTGACAGCATTTAATAACGACTATCACAGGGGCAAAGGGGTAACATTTTTAGGCTTCCCAAAGTTTCCCGGGCTTGCTTTTTTTTTTTTTTTCCTTCTTCTTGAACTTACTGCAAAATAATAGATCATTTTGTGCTGAAGGGTTTGCTTGTTTTTATGTGCTATAGTCTGTCTTGCTGTTACGGTGTTGACCTCAGCACATTTTATTTATTTTCTTCAGACTTGGTGAACTATGATATGTGCTATTCAATAGCTGTCAAATACAATGGGATCTGACTGATGAAGGAAGAGCTGCCTATGAGATCCTAGTCCTAAAGAGTGTCTTCAGTGATTTAAAGGGCACTTAAAACTAGGAACAAGTCTTAAATATGTGTTCTGGGGCCTCAAGCAATTGCTAAGGACAAGCAGTTGTGCTTCATAAAGAGGTGCCATTATTAAGCTTTGTTGTTTGTGATTTTTTTTTTTATTGTTTTTATTTTTTGTACACATCTACCCTCATCTCTACATCTCAAAATTTGGTTTTCAGGTTAAAATGGATTGCCAGCCTAACCCTAAGCATGTGATGTAGCTGCTCTTATGGTTTGTGGCTTTTTTGTTTGTTTGTTTTTTCCTCCCTTTTATTTTCTTTTTTATTTTTTTTTTTCTTCTCCTCTTAATTACTACTACTGTTGTATGAAAAGAACTGGAATGGGAATAGTTCACTTACTTTATCAGTTTCTGAAGAAGTAGCTCAATACGTCTTTTTCTTTGGGAGGATGAGGATGTGGGGCTCAGATTTCTTCAATGTGTAAACATATGAATTTTGGAAGCCTTATGAATATAGAAAAGTTAATATTTTAAACTCTCTGGGTGTTGATTGCTGACCAAAACTTCAGTTAAAAGGAGTGAGAATTTCTTCCTGAGCCTAGAAATCTAGAATGTCTTTCTGTATCCAGTTTCTGGTAACACTGTGTTCTAGAGCTAAATTATAATTTAAGTCCCTATTATAATTAGTGTCATGTGATTTCAAGAATGTTGAACCATTAGAAATGCTCTAGCAGCTTAGAAGATTACACAGTGTATCAGCCAGCTGGCAACAACTAAAAATGGAAAGTCAGTTGTGATGGTCTTGGAAACCGCCAAGTCCCTCTCTAGTATTTGGGTGGTTTCTTAGGATTCTAATTCCTTCACAATAAAATGCACAAGCCATTTTAATTGAAATGCTTCTACATTTGGAAATGATTTTATTTTTCATCTTGACATTTGGTATATTTGACAAGACGAAGACTTTGAACAAATGGGATGCATTCCTCTTATTATTGCTATTCTTTCTTTTCCCTGAGGACACTGTTGCACACACCACACTGGGCTGTTGGGCGTGGTGTTATCTATTCAGTTTTTTCCTCTTGGACAGACCTGGCAGAGCCAGCATAAATGAGACTTGCTTGGATTTGTGAATGGGAGGAAAACTTATATCACAAAAATGAAACCAAGCTGCGTAGATACGTTCAGCTCAGTGGAGACACTTGGCAAGTAGATTTTACGCGGTGGTTCAGATTGCTCAGGTTTTGTTCATGGCCCTGGCTCTTTATTCACAGAAGTGATTCCTCTGAAGTCAGTAACGTCGCTACTATGAGTATGTCCTTATTTTCTGAAAACGTAAATTCAGATTGCTCCAATTTTATACATGGCCCTGGCTCTTTATTCACAGAAGTGATTCCTCTGAAGTCGGTAACATCACTACTATGAGTATTTCCTTATTTTGTGAAGAGGTAAATTCTTAGCTTATTCTAGTACAGGAATAAAGCCTTTGCTTATTTATTTGAATATATGAGAGGGCTGAGATTGCTGCTGTGTATTTATTTTATCCACTTGAATTCTTCTGTGAGTCTGCTTATTTGTCAGTTGTAATCCAAGCAGGTCATGAGCTGCTTTTGTCTTACAGCCATGCACAATCAATAATAGAGTGAGCAACTCCTGACAATTACTGAATGAATTTTGGCATCTTTCTGTTGGCAAATAGCTTGTGAACAGATGGCAATATTTTAAGACTTAGTCAAACATCAAAGTTTTTCCTATTCTGCCACCTGAAACAATCAGATTCGAAGCCAGTTGAGTAAGTGTAAGTTTACTGCCAACGTGTTGTGGAATAATTTATGCTCTTCAGTGTTCTAGATGACTTGAATGGATGAATAATACCAACTTTTCATTAAATGAAGATTCTATGGGAGTTCAAATTCTCTAGCTATTAACTCTGTGGCTATGTTTTGGTTAGTTCAATCTATATTTTCATGAACTTTTTCCCATGCTTTTCAGTTATAGTCTGATTAAATTTCTCCTGAATAAAAAAGCCACTGTTCCAGTGCTGAAGGGAAAACCAACACGCACATGTCAAATGAAAATTACACAAAGCAACTAATGACGTGTGTTTTCATTCTATCTTATTTGTCTGTGGACTTTGAAGAATCTCAGTCTTTTAGAATTCTAAGATACGTCTCTGACTGCATGATACATTTGTGATTATCTAATCCAATTTTTATGGTAAGGGTGTAATTTCTTTATCCTCTGCCTTACAATTCTTAGTCGTGATTTGGTAATTCCCTGTGGAAGACAGGGTCTTTTATAGGGTGCTTAAATCTGTTTCTAATGTAACACAAAAATCTAGAGGATCTAGGAAGCTTATAAAATAATGCTTGAACACTAGCAACAACCATATGGATTGTTCCAAAGCAAATTGTACACAACTAGTTTGTTTTGGTTTTGTAACACCATAATGTCATAAACCTACTGCTAATGATCTTGATCAATTGTAATTAGTCAAGCCTTCATCACTGTGTTACAGATGATCTACACTGTGCACAGGAGGGTTGCGAGTGAGTGAATTCGCTGACTGCAGGCTCTGCAACACCCAGGAACGGTCCTGGGGTCTCACTTTCCAAGGATGATTATGAAATAAGGGCAGGGCCTGGGAGGCTGAGGAGAAGGAGAGATGACCTGGCCTCTTTGCTCAGCCAAGTTGTTTGGGGAGAGAGAGAGAGACGATAAGGAGGAGTAAGACAGGGTGAGTGTGAGGAGTGTGTTGAAAAAAACCAAGTCCTTGGGAAGGTTGTGGAAGTGGTCTTACAGAAGTGAAGCAGAGTGTGTCATGGAGCTTGAGAGGAGTTGGAGTTTCTTTTGTTTGTAGTCTTGATTGGTGGTTTGTAGTTGTCTTTTGTTGTTGTTGTTTTGTTGTGTTTTTTTTTTACTAGCTATTTTTAGGACATTTCAGAGTACTGTGTTCAAATCTTGCTTGGAATGCTGCTACTCTCTCATAAGGCATGAGCACAGTCATAAGCTGGTGTGGTTCCCTCTGCTATTTAGAGCCTCTAGTACCCACACTGATACTGCTTCCTCGCAGTGCTCATTTACACTCGAGCACGTACATGTTTTCAGCTACCAGCTCTAACTTTCCCCTTCCCTTGTTCCTCTTGTCCATTGTACAAGGTTTATCTACTGGTATTGTACCGTAGGCCGAAGGCACCTCCAGTGCTACTGCTGATCATGCAGAATGCACAAAATTTCTGCCATGAAAATACATGCATGTATTCTTCGGGGGGGGGTAGGAGAATATGATGGGGAGTAAAGTGATACAATTAATCCATGCATCCAGTTACACGCATAGCTATTTATCTCTTAAAATGGGCTGAATCTAGTGGCAAAGTAAGGTTGCTGGTCTGTAACCTAAACATGTTTAGCACATACTTCTCAGTTGTTCTTCTGGTACTACAGAAATGCTGTGGGTGCATGAAGCAACGCAGAGAGCTTAAATATGAAGCTATTTAAATGGCAAAGAGAAATTCACAGTTGCAGGGAGAGACCTTTAACTACATGGCAGGGACTGAACTTTTGCAGGAAAAGATGTGGCTCTGTCTCAGCTGCTGCTTTGAAATACTACAGAAGGTCATGACTTTTTGTAGTCGAGCCAAGACAAAGCAGATGACTTTCTGTCTGTCTGTGACTTAGCGCTTACACGAAGTCTTTGATTTGAGAAGCTCAGAGTACCTGACAGGTATTAATAAAATCTCATGACACTGCTGTGATACAGCTGTATGGCATTCTCCCCATCTAAACGATGGATGTTCCCCAGTGTAACAAACCCAAGCACTTGATGCAGTGAGCTTCTGAGCATGGTAGTACTGAGAAAATTGCAGAATGGGAAATTCTTCAGAAGTTTTGACATTTTCTAAGAAGTGTCTTTTTTTTCTTTAATCTGTTTTTATCATACACCCCTTCCACCCTCTGCCAGTATGTTCTAGATGTAGTCTAGTTTGCCAGTGGTCTTTGGTTAGCAGGGAAATGGGTCAAGGAACAATCATGTAATATTTAAAATACGCTGTCACTTCAGTTTGTCTCAGCACTGACACCACGGTGCCAAAAAGCACTAAAATGCCGCTGAAATGGCACTTGAAGCACCTTTAGTATTTGATGAAGATAATGTAATTACATTTTGAAGGATATAATAGATTAGGGCTTAATAGATTCCCCCCCCACCCCCCAGTATTTGTTGATCTAAAAGATCATATCATTGGGGATTCCTTACAGGTCTTAAGCATCTTATATTTTTTTTTTTTTTAGGTTGTGTTGCTCAGCCTTCCTTTTCCTGTTTGTTTATGTCAATGCAGACTTGGCTGTTATTTCAGCTGGAATACCTGAGGAAGAACAGAATGCTTAGTAGTACAACATGAGTACTCCACTTAATCCCATCACACAGCCATCATAATTGAACAAATGTACCATTTCTGTCAAATTACTAAAGCTGTGGTTTCACCAATGCTGTAAGGTTCCAAAGGTGACAGTTCTTTTTGTTTCTGTGCCGATTTTGCCCCATCCTTTGTGCCAGCAGAGGCATTTACTTACGGAGCCAGATTGAAACTAAATACCTGTTTTTGATGGACATATTTTAATTTGGTTTCTTGGCCTAACTTGCCAAATCTCAAATGCCTCTTCAGATACAAGGGTCTGAGGCAGGACTGAACAGTTTGGCAAAGAGGTAATGGCAAAAGGGCTGTGACCAAACGTAAAAGCTGCTTCTAAATTCAGTGTTTGCTTCTGCAGTTTAAGGTATTTCCAAAATCATTGCCTTGAAAACAGAGGAGCTGAGATGGGCCAGGTCTGTCCTGTAGCTACAGTGATGCTTTGCATACAGAAGCAGGATGAGAAAGGTTTAAGTGATAAAAAGGGAGAAGAAAAATAGAAGCCAAAGATGTTTTATGTGTAGAGCTATAAAGAGCTATAAAAGGGTACCTTGATGAGTTCCTCCTTCCTCAAAGCTTTTTTGCTATGGTAAGAAAACTTAAGTTTCTTGAACTATCAAATCAATGCTTACATACATGGACTTGAAATCTAATCTGTATGTTCTTTGTAAAACACCACCTCTGAAAATTCTTACTGTATTCAGTAGGAAACTAGACTTTGAATTATTCCTAACAATTTAAATTCGCCTTTGCATCAGTATATTTTAACTTCCCTTGTTGTATAAACTACTTTATAAATTAATTTCCTTATTAAATGATGCAGATTTATATGAAGTTTATTGTCGTCTTGTACCTGGTTTTGCTCATAAACAACCCTAAGCATGCTGATTTAGGAACACTGCAGATAGCAGTACAGGCGTTCATCTGAATACATTGGGTATGTTTGTGGTTTTTTTTTTTTTTTGCAGCTCGTCGCTTTTTTCTGTTTGGGTTGGGTTTTTTTTGTTATTTTTCCCCGCCTGTATATGCTAAAAGTAACCTGTGTTTTTAGGATGAACTGGAAACGAGGCTGGAAATATATAAGCATAGGTTCCTTAAATGATTATTATCCTATATGTATAATAAAGATGGTGCAAAAGTTAGTACAAAAGGTACTTTATTAGCTTCTGGAGCAGCTGAGTGGCATATTAATATAGACTAAGCCATTATTGCCTTACAGCAAACCAGAGAAAACTTAATACAGTTGATTGCTATAGTTACTGCATGGGCTTTGTGTTTGGTTAATAAGATGTGTTGACACATTTGCATATGTTTTGTAAATGCTAAAGAAATATCAAATCCCCTTTTAGTAAAGAATGTATCTTCAGGATGTTGCAGTGTTGAGTCTTAATTCACCAATATGTTGGTGTTTGCTAACCCTGTATGACTCATTCGATGAGTGTCAAGTGAAATCGGATTGCGATGCTGAAATGAAGCAGGACTTGAAAGTAAAATTTATTGTGGCAGTGTATATGTCTGCAAAACTTAAGACCTCTTTGCCTTTTTGTTTGGGGACCAGAAGGTTTCCAGTCTTGTGAATTAGTTGTTTCTTAATGTGAATAATTCCTTTCTGAAGTAAGTAATATTGCACAGTATCACTCGCAATGTATCTCCTACAATTACTGCTTTTGCATACTAGGTACGTGGGTTTTCCACTTAGGATGTCTTGGGTTTGCTCTAGCTGGCCAGTACGAGTTCTATAAAATCACTGTGGTGTAAACTGATGACCCATGTAAAACTTAAATTTCTGAGAACACTTGCTCAGTGTCTCATTTGCTCTTTCAATATAAAAATGATCATACACCATGATGCCAGGAACAGAGTGACATGCATTGGGCAAGTTAATTCAAGGGCATAGCTTCATGGTTTTGATAAAGGAGTTTTCTTTAAGCCCCTGCCATACTAAACATAATTATGCTTACTATTTGTTCTTACAAAACTCAGAATTGTTAAAGCTGTCGCCAAATAATATTCAGTTTTGACTGCAGTAGGAAAAATATTTATACTTGCTGTTTACACAATAGATGTTGTTTATACAAATCCCAGAACAGCCGCCACCTTCTATCTCTCTTAGGTCACTACTCATCTAAACGCTCTGTTGAAAGCAGCGGGTGTTTTCCTAGAGATTTAAGTACTTGAAGGAACTGCTGTGTATTTTTCTCCTTACATTTAATTAACTGGTAAATTTGCATTTTACTTACAACCAAGTGAAGATTTTATCTTCAGTGGAAACTTTGAGGGGGTGACTTCCCCTATTTTAATTCAAAGAAATGATGACTGTCAGTTCTTGGCATTGCATAGGTTCCAAACTCTTAATGTAAATAAAATAAATAAAATGTTTCTATGCTTGTGAAAGAAATCTGGTGTTTTATGTTGGGGAGAGTAAAGGTGCCCAGCTCAGAGAAAGAGTGAGCGAGCACTAAAGCAGCTCTGGGTAATGCTGTGCTTGCAGCAGATCTTTGCTGTTTTCATGTCGCTCAGGTGCTGCCCGAGGGCACACAGAAGGACCTAGAGTAGCTACTAGAGGGTGGCTTGGTACTTCCAGCTTTACTGTGGGTTTTCTGGCTAATATAAAGGAAGTGATAAACCATGGTGAGCAAGTGATTGATAGCAGGAGTCCAGCAGGGTGATTACATCTAGCACTTGAGGGAAGTAGAGGGTGTGGAAATAAACGTGTCAAAAATATAATTGTTTTTTGCTGCTGCCGATAGTTGTATAATTACACACACCCCAACATCACGTGCCTGCAGAGAGGGAACAATGAAAAAAGCTACCTTTGTGAACTTCTTGTTCTACAGGAATTCCCCAGCTTTTCTCTTACTTCACAATCCTGCTGTTTTCCTTCTTAATTGAAAGGGAATAATAAAAGATTTTCTCCACTACAAACACGAAGTAGATTTATGCAGATCTATACGATGTTTTCACAAAAGACTAAACAACAAACGAAAGCGCCACCAACCTGAACACAAGCTGTCAGCTGTGGTGAAGATGTAACTTAACGTTTGTTATTTGCTTTGGGATGATTTGCCATGGCTTTAACCCTGAGCAGTGCATTGGGATACTAAACTTGCAAAGCTATCTGTGCTGAATGCAAATAAGAAGTGATACTGCCCTTTTGAATACTGATTTAGATAACAAGCTGAACAATGACTTGAAAACAAGGTGTACACGCAAGTCCAGTCCTTCAGCTCACAAATACTTGACTGATCTTATTCCAAGGTCTTTGCCATGCTACGAATAAGGATTTTTCTTGGATAGTTTAGTGGTTCAGGCAGACACAACCATAGTTGATATTATAATTGATTATGGTTAATTATGCTAAATGTAATGAGATGTGTATGTATAGATTCTGTACATTAAGCATTTTAATGCCATGTGGTGGAGGATTTAAACTAGAAATTGAAAGGTGAGCAGGTCGTGAGATGCTAAAATTTCTCAGTGCTTTGAGATGGAACAGGAAAGTTTGTGTTTCTCTAGTGCGGACATTTTTTCTGAAGAGTGTTTGCCATGTTGTTCTGTTTTGAAAGAGAGGGCAGGAGGGATAAATAAGGCATTTTAGCCAGCAGTACGTCGGTCACAATATTTATGATTCAACTGCTGCCTTACTTCTTAGGACACATCTTTAAGAAGTAAAATAAAGAGAGATTCTAAAAGGGTGCATAGACACCCTAAACTCTTCTCTTTCATCATCTTCTCTTTGAAGAGAAGAATGAGATCCTTGCAAGCTATATTTTCTCCAGTAACCATTTGTAGCAATACTTAGTGCTTTCAAAATATGCTTTTAAGGTGTCACTTTTACTGCAACACCTTTTGATTCACTTCGCAGCAATATTTACTGAATCCTTCAGTGACCAAGAAATGCTGGCTGCAGTATTAATTGTGTTATTGATTATTACCCTGTATACTTACTGGTAGCTCAAGCATAACTTCAGTATATCATATGGTTAGATAGACTTATTGCACTAATAAAAAATAGATTGAAGTTACGGTAAGTTTATTCCTCTAGATTTTAATTTTTTTTTCCTGCAGAATCCAGGTTGCATCCCATGGGGCTCAAACTTTAACACTAAAATAAAAAGGTTACAGGCATCAAATCTGCAGGGGAAATTGAGGACATGAACTATTCTGAAAGGGAATATATACAGACTCACAAGCAGAAAAAGGAAGATGAGTGTGGAACGCAAAACAGATTGAAGGTCAAACTGATCACGCTTCCAGAGTATGTAAAGAAAAAGCTATTAGTGGCAGATATCTGCACTTTTCTGGAGATATAAGATTTAAAAGCCTTAACGGAAACATCAGTTCTTTTTCCTCTACACTGAGAGCATGGAAATCCTTCTTGTAGGTATGCGTAATATCATCAAGAAAGGAGAGATTTAGACGTCAACAGCTGTAACTTTAAAGGAACCTTTTAACTTCTTAGAAGACACATTGGGGTTAGCTTAGACTACAGGGATTTTTAATCAAAAAGAAAGAGATTCAGGCAGATGTTGATCCTAGCAAACTGCCCAGCTGGGACTCTCTTCCCTTCTGTAATGGGATCAACTGCTGCTACTTTGCCTTAATGCAGCACACAACACGTCACAGCTGGCACAAGCTGGAGGCCTTCAGGATGGTGGTGGCTGTTGCTTGAGGAAGCAATTTTTGGTTTTAAGGAATGTGTTCATCTTTTAATCAAAATGCATTCTTGCTTTATTTTGAGGAGCTCTAACCATTTTAGTGCATCCTCTTTACCTTAAGCTCTCTAGGTTATTAATAGCAATACAGTCAAACTGAAGTCCTTTTCAGGGAGTGGTAGCATGAAACACATTTATCAGCCTGAAAAAAAAAAAAAGGCCTTTAGGAGTGTTTCAGAGATTTCACTGTTGGGCTGTGAATTCGTTCCCATTGAATATAATGCATTTAATCGAAAGGAACGCACAAGAAAGCGTCCGCCATGGTTTCTTCTAAACAGAAAAAACAACAAAGCATTGCCACCACAGGGGGATGATGGTTTGAAAGTTTTTTTTTCATAAATATCAGCAGCTGCTTATTACAAACATAGCCATCTGTGGTAGAATCTGCCTTGCATATGTGCACAAGCCTACAATGGTTAGGTTATCAAATGGTCAGAAATGATCCATAGTTACTTTTACAGATTTTCCTTTTAACAGAGAACGATGATGACTATTGAAGTCACCGGGAAGAGGCAAATGTTCTCTAGAGCTGGCATTTTTTTCATGTGGTCACTGAAAACGGAAATCAAATTTAAAGAAACATTTCTTTATTCTCTGGTTGAGAAAATTCTCTTCCATGGAAATTGTTTCATGTTTGAACTCACTCTACCCCACCTTTTGTACATAAATAGAATTATCCATCGAGTTCTTATCTTCCTAAATAGCCAGAAAGCTGGATATTAGTTGAATGCCAATGGGCCATATAAAAATAAAGCTTCCCTGGAAAAAACCAGCTAATTGTACTATAACAGAAATAAACTTAAATGCATCGTCTCTATTGAATTTATTTACACCTTAAAGGATAGATTATCTCTCTCATAATTTGAAAAGCTTTGAATTAGCTGAGAGGGAGAAAATAAATGCACAAAAGGTAACTACTTGACAGTCTTGTCAATACACGTTTGGAACTGACAACATGAGAAATTATGGTATCAACCTAAAAAATGAAAATCCTCAGGGCTCTGAAAACATGAGATGAAGATGACAGCATCTGTATGCCAGAGCTGTGATACACGAATCCCCCTAACCATTATTGAATAATCGGTGACTGCCACATGTATGGCACTTCTTGTGCACGTATTAAAAAAAAAATAAAATGAAAGTTTTAAAGTTTTGAGCAGTAGAGGACGGAAGAATTAGTTTGTCTATTAACTGGTTCCTCAGCAAAGAAGCAAACAGGTATTTGCAAATAAAAAAACTCTGCAGATTTAAGAAAAATCTGTAGTCAATTTTAACTTGCATAATACTGTAAAGCACAAGGTAATAATTTAATGAGCTTTTCAGAAACATGTTCATCTTGTACTTTAGAATGGTATGTGGGATTGTGGAAGGGAACTTATGTTAGTTTGATGGACTTAAGAAACAAATGGAATACACAAGGAGAAGAAAATTTGTTATTAAAGAAATGAAAAAATATAACTCCACTTACAGTGCCCAGCTGTCAAATATGCCAGTTCAAGGGATTTTAAGTGAGGATACAAAACTGATCCAGCTGCTGTTTGTTTTGAAAATTGGACTGTTGTTGGGTTCACGTGCTATGGTATTGGCATACTGTGTGGGTTTATATGGGAAGGTTCTGTTTCACCAAGTCTTCACACCGATTCTGCGAAGTTTGTAGATGCCTGGGTTTGCCATCCAGGAGAGTTTCTTGAAATAAGTTTTGACTGGCTCAGCAAAGGTGGACAAGAAGTTTTTCTCAAGCATAAGTGATGCGGCTTCAAATCAGACTGTGTTTCTAACTGGTATCTCTTCATTTTTGGGTGTTTTTTGCCTTTAGGACCTCTCCTCTATTTCACATGACAAAGTTTCAGAAAACTGAAGAGATCCTGCTTCATGTCCAGGCAATAGGGAGTTGAAGATGCAATGCTGATTCATCAGGTCTCAACTCCCTGCAGGTAAGGTTGCTTCTTTTAGCAGTTTTGAGATTGGGCTTTATGAGACTCTGGTGCAATTGGGATCGCTGCTGTGCCCTTTGGGTGGGAAGTTCTTGCATATAACCCAACACCTGTGAACACTGGCTATTCCTAGCTCGATGCGCTTTATGTATTTTCCTCCTAAACTCAGCAAGCTCCTTCATAAATCTGCCCGTCCGTGATTCTTTGTAAAGGAATCTAAGCAGTGTGCTGGCTTTGCTGGTTTCAGCTGTCAGATGAAAGAACCTGAATGAAGGTCTTACCTGAGTCTTCTCCCTCGTGTTCAGTATTAGCAGAGAGGATGAGTGTGATTTTTCCGTGTCCTTTCCCAGGCCCGTGCATGTCTGAGGTGCGTGAGGGAGGGGATGGGGCTGTGTGATGTCCCAGGTTCTGGCTGGTGAGGTTTCAGTGATGCAGGATATGTCCGTGCTGGCGATTCCGTCCTGGGTTGTTTTTCAGTTGTTAATGAGCGCGTCAGCAGCGCATGCGATTGAGATGGATGAACGTTAACTTGTTTCTCATGCACGTGGAGGTACACAGTACGTTCGTGTGTGGTGTCTGGGGTCTTACTGCTAGTTTTTCCCATTCCCTTATCCAGGTGTGAGTGTTCTCTCAGAGCCCCTACCTCTTGCATTCTGTATCGCCTTCTGTTCTTAAGCAAGAAATGGTTTAGCAATTAGAGAGGATTTTTCCCAGTGGAATCAAATGCAGATGCTTCTGGGGTGCTGAAATGGTTCTGGGAGAAAGTACTTAATCTACTGCTATAAGAAGGGGGAGCAAAATGCTAGGACGTGAATTTCAGCCTTGAACTGCAATAGTCATTGCACAGCTGCTGACAGAAAACAAAAGCAGTTATGACAGTTCATGAGAGATGACATCTCAGCCTTGTCTAGAGAAAGGATGCAAAAAATACCAAAGAAAATAAAAATAATGCTTAGGGATTTGGAGGGATGTTACAGTAGGACAGGTGAATTTCAGAATTTACATGCTGCAAATCATTAACTAAACCATTCTTCCCAGTGAGGCGTTTTTCTGAGTATGGTACTTCAGAAAGTACTGTTCTCAGTAAGTACTGTTCTGTAATTTGTATGTTCTCACACTTGCATATTGTGTGGTCTCCATAAACTCACCATCAAAAATCAATCGTTGCTGAACTTAGGCCTTCACAGAGAAGAAAAAACCATTGGCAGCGTTTGTCTCATGGCAACGGCTGCTCAGCACAGTGACAGATGATGCAGAGGTCTGAAGAAGCCATTTCTTTGTTTCACAAAACATAGGACATTCCTGTGACACATTTTTGTGTTCTAGCTCCTCTCAGGCAAGTGTCCCTCACCTCTAAAAATTGCGTGGGCATGAATATTCCTTAAAAGCATTGATAATTAAGCTGAATCGTATCACTTATAATGGTGGTCTTGTCAAGCACTGAATTTGTGTACTTTTTCTGTTTGCTGTCAGACACTTGGTATTTCTGTCCTCCCTGTATTTTGCCAGTATTAAAAACAACATCCTGAAAGGACAGTATCATAGAATCACAGAATGGCATAGGCTGGAAGGGACCTTAGAGATCATCTAGTATCCAACGTTAGCAAATAGTTACTACCAGTTTTGTTTTACATTTGTTTCATCTTACTATCCTTTTTTTTTTAAAAAAAATAAATCTGTAAACTTACATTTTTGCTTTTAAAGTAACATTTTCCTTTTCTAGTTATATTTTGTTCATCTTGCTGTTTGTGGATTTTATGGAGGCCTGTTGTGAGCTATGAAACAGACTTTGGTATGCTTTTATTATCTTTTTTTTTTTTTAACTGTATGTGATCTTGCTCAGCAAGCTTTTCCATGTTCTTCTCTTTATGCTCACTATGGGGAGTGAGAAGATGCAGAGACAAAGCAATGAAATGGGCTGGAAATGGAAAACAACTACGTGAGGGTGCAGCCTGGGCACAGAACTTGGCATTTGGGTAGAATTACTTTTTTGAGTAGCCCTGTACTAGCCACAGAATTCTGCCTCGGTTACCTCAGTTATCTCACCTAGCAAGGGTGGTATGTAATTTTCAAGGCATCTGGAAAATTAACAGAAGTATTTAAATGCTAAATATTGCTATCTAAACAGTGCTGGCTGTAGTTTGATAGCACGGTTCTTGCTGCTCGAGCAGATCTAATAACTCCTGGTGGCATTGGATTGGGATTAGGTTTCTCCCTGGAGATAAAAAAAAAGACTGGAGGGAAGTTCCAGCGAGCTGATTATTACTTCTCCTGAGTGACCATATTTCCTATTGCAGTGCTGTCACCTTCTCATGCTGCTCAGTTCACATTATAAATAACGCTACAAAGGCGGAATATTTAAAAAGATGGTTTCTCTTGTTGTGCTCTGTTCCCATGAATAATACTGATAGCTATTGAGACAAGTCAGCCCTTTCAGATAAATTTTTTTTTTTCCATGGTATATACCTTGTCTTCTTTTTTTTTCTCCTGGATTTTTCTTTCATCAATATTTCTTTTTCTAAAATATTAATCATATTTGATCTTTCCATACCTTGTAGGTTACTTTAAAGTTAAGAGGAAAATTATAAATACTTTCATGAGTGCGTGCATTGAATTAATGTTCTCCTCGCCATCAGAAAAGGTAACAGAGGTTTATGGTAGTGTATATATCTCTGTGTTAATAAAGCTCCAGCACTTATTTTGTCTGCCAGTGTTTCTAAATATCAATTAGAAAATATATTCAAAGGGAACTTGATTTCTAGTGACCGTGCATAAAATATGGACATGCAGTAAACATAATTACATGTTTTAATGCATTAAAATGCAAGAATAATTGGATATTTCAGCAAAGCTCAGTGTTAGAACTACAGTAACTATCTACAGTAATTGCTCCAGATTTAATTGCACAATTAAAGGCATGGGTGTTTGTATCAGTGTAATCTGTCTTAGGAAGAACTTGCCAAAAATTGGCAAGTAATTGTAAGCTTTCTATATTCAGTGTTATTTCTATATGTATCTGTTTAGCAGCACAACGGTACCTCTATTTTTGTGCCAAGGGGGAGAAGTTCCAGTAAGATATTTATATATGTAAAGAACTTATTTTCTGGAGGCATAACATGTTTGACATAGGGTCGGTTTTTTAGACCTTCACATAAGCGAAATGCCCTTGGAGCTTTCGTTAAAATCATATAGGGGAAGCTGTTGCAGAAGAAAAGGTCTGTCTGACAAACAAGTACTGCTAAATAATCCTTGTGTGACCTTAGTGCTCTCAAAAGGTAAAATAAAGAGGAAAGGGTTTATCTCCTGAGTTAGCTAGGTGTAGGGACTAAATAACAACTCTAGAAACACGCTCTTCTGAATTTTTCTGTCCTTTTTCTGCATGGATTGAACTGGAAGGACTGATACTCAGAAGTGATGCAAAGCAGGCAGCTGAGGTGAGGAAAACCTGGTCAGTGTGAGCCCCTCGTACATCTAGGCTGTGTGGCTATCACTACGTGAGCCTCAGGCTGTGCAGGACATAATTTCAATGTCAGCCTTCTGAAGGGCTGGCTAAGTATTTCAAAATGCTCTTTTCTAGGTACACAGTGCGTTTCATGCGCTAGTAGACTTAAGAAGTGGATGTTGCCACCATGAATTCTTTAAAATAAGCTTCCATAACTCTCTTAAATTTGAAAGAAAACAAAAAAAAGGGGACAGCAAAACAAACAAAAAGCCAATTTGACATAATTCTGAATTTCAGTAATATGTCACTAAGTCATCAGCTAAGCATAAGGGCCTTGGTTTCTGTGTTCTTTCTTCTTTTGAAAACCTGTTCAAGGTCATGGTTTGAATAGAAAAGTAATTGGATTTGAGACACCATATGTTGTGGGATGCTTATGACATCCCTAATGAATGTTACGGGGTACTACTACTTCCAAAAAAATGTTGACATTAGCACTGAAATGACTGTTGACATGAAAACTTTCACTAAGAGAAACATCTTGAAGTCAATCTTATCCGATTTCTTTTTCCCCTGTCTTCCCCCCTCATAAGATGCCCACTCCTGAAAGGCACAGAGGTTGGTTCCCTGGTGAAGTTCCAGCCTGTCACAATCAGTCACCAAACTTTAGTGCCCTTTCACGATACCTTCTGATTCACAGTGACAAATTCCAGGCTATAAAAGCAGCTCGACTCCATTGCTGCATGTCTCTTGTTAGTCATTTCACAGTATTTATGGAGCTGCTTGCAGAGAATGTTGCTCCTGTACTCCGTTTTGTAAATTAAATAAAGGTAAATTCTCTTAAAAGAAAAAAAAAATAAATTCAAGGCTGTGAAGTTTGGAGAAGTTTTTATCTCTTTCAGTCTTTTTGGCTTTGAAAAGCATGAAGGTGATAGACTGTACAGGAAGAAAGTAACATTTGCTAACTTCAAAGAATCCCTTAGGTAAGAAACCTTAATATCATTTTCTTAGACCATATTCTATGCCTAAATGCCCCAAACAAGCAACTTCCCTATTAATCTGTGAAAATTTATAATAAAACTGCCAAAAAAAATTTTAAAGATGAGTAAAAAGAACTTGACACTATTAATCTGAGATGTTGAAATTGAAGAGGTAATAAAACATCCCAAAAAATTTGCAGTAGCCATGCAAATATATCATAAAAACCCAGGCTGTCATAGACTAAACGTTCTTGCCTTTAAAATAGTTGTTTCTTTTCTCATCCATTTTCTGTGCATAGCAGGATCACAGTCCTTTCCAAATCACAGTGCAGCACCGAGCAGATGTAAAGAGAGCACAAATGGTTTTGTTATTGCTGGGTACGGTTTCTCTAAGCTTGAACTCAGCCCCAGATTTCCCATGTCTGTTGTCTACGTGGCTTGGGAATGAAAATCTTCTCTCAAAATATACAGTATGGAGTCTCTAATTTTGCAGAAATCCTTCTGTGTTGGAAACTAAAATTGAGATGTGTCTATAAATATTATGACAGAGCCAAGGAAGGGCAAGTTTATCTGCTTGTTTCTAGTACCTGCTTTAGGTGTGGGCGCTAGGAAAGGCTGGTAGTAACTCCCTTAAGTATTCTGCTCTCTAATCGAGCACATAACTGAAATTTCTGTGATGAAAACCAGTATCAAGGTGTAGAGGCTGGGAAGCAAAAGGCATTTCTTATATCCTTACTTGTGGTGACAGCAGCGGGTATGATCTCGGCTGTGTTGCTTGATGGGTGGTGCAGGAACATGGAGAATCACAACGACGGGTCCGTATTTCAGCTTTTGGATGCGCTCCTGTGAGCCCTGCAGCCAGGCTGATGGAGACTTGGTTGCTCTCAGGCTTGCAGCCCTTGGGCTAAGGTGTGTGCAAATGAGCCTCCCGCGAAACGTAACTCATCCAGAAGCCTCACAATCCCACGTGCCGGTCACTGTCTCACCACGTACCAGTATCAATCCTTGCTCAGAGACTGGAGATTGCAGTTTGTCCTGAGCGTGAAGGTGGCCGTGGTTTGCGTGCGCAGTGGAAACCCAGACGGTGCTGTGGCTGATTTGAGCCAACCTCTTTTACCCAGCTTGGATTTGTATTTTTAAATGTAGGGCTAATTACTCGGTAAACAGAGGATGGGAAAACAGGGCTCTAAATGTTTGGTAGGAAAATACATCTCTGCCCTGGGAATGATTGTCTGCCCATGTGTGAAGTGTATGCGGGAACAGAAGAATGTGAAAGATACATTAAAAAAAGAAAGGGCTGGCAGGGCTGCCGGGGCAGGAATGATGCAGAGGAGGGAGGAGGCAGGCGGGCTCTGAGCTGAAGGACTGTACCCAAAATGCCACTGAAACCATTATGCGCTGCCTCTCTGGCACAGTGGGATGAAAGAACAGAGACACAGATGAACGCTAAGTCTTCAGTAGAAATAACCTGTTTGTTAGAAGATTGGGTGAATTTCACATGCTTTATTTTCTTCTTTTTTGATCTGTATCAGCCCACCAAAAGGCAGAGCTGCATTAATGTTTCCGTTCAGATCATTTCGAGTCCCTACACAAATTTTACCTGGGGTAACAAGTAAGTCCTCTGGCTTTTCCTGTGCTTACAGGAAAGTATGTTCCCGATGAAGAAGTCCTCTCTACTTGTAAGACAAGTAATATGTAAGAGATGAGGGAGTAGTCAATTCCTGAAGGCTGGAATTATTCTGTAATTGCTTTAGCATTTGTATTCTGGATTATGCTGGGATTCATCACAACTTCTAAGAGCCAAAGTCCTATCGGTCTGTAACTTGAGCTAGAAGATTTAAGATCTCAGAAGGAGATGTTTGTTTTAGCTGGCTCACATCCTTTAAGGAAGAGCCATATAGAACAATCCATCTAACTACAGGTTATGGCAGAGCTTCAGCAAATTAGTTTTTGATGCAAGCATTTCAACCGCCATCTGTGTCGGAGGAATGCAGACAGCATTTGGGTGAAATGTTTGTCAATGGAATTCCATTTCTGTAAATTTTTATGCAGCTCGCAGAACACAGATACAAATAAATGTTTAATGAAGGAGTCCTCCAGTATGGCAAAACTTTGGCATGAATGTCTGAGAATGTCACTGTTATTTGTGTTGCTGTCAAATTTTAAATTATGCGTGAAATAAGGCAGCAAGCTGAAATCAGCTTGCTGCCATATTACTGTAACATTAAGGAAAAATTCAGGACAGAGCGAAAAGATCAATCTTTTCCCCTTGTGATTCTCCTGAATTTTGTTTTCTGCTGTTATGCTTATGACTTTCTATGTTGTCTTAACATACCTTCATAAGATTTTTATCACATATTTGAATATTTATATGGTGTTTCCTCATTGGATTGACACATTCCCACCCCTTTACCAGGTATAGTTTACAATCCTTTAGCAAGAAGGATTTTGTTCAGTTTAAACTGTGTGACGGCATCCAAAGAACCCTTAGCAAAAGTGCTGTGTTCAGTCAAGCCTTTGATGCAAAACTTGCACATGGAGCTGAATTTCTCAGTCAATCGGTACGTTTTTATTTTCTCTGGACAGACACCACTAAGGTGGAATAAAAATAGCAGGAATAAACCTTGGACCATCTAAACATGTGGAGTGTTCTGAATCCTGGAACCTGGGTGAAGTTTGGAGACGAGGCACTGCGTGTTCTAAGAGCCCGTCAGACGCAGGGCAGCCAGGGTGCAACAATCATATTTCCAGTGGCTCGTAATTAAGTCGTCCTTCATGATTTGTGCTTGCGTTGCCCTCTCTTTTCCTCAGCCAGCCCTGCCGTCTTTGCGGCAGGAAGGTGAGGTCTGCTTTTCCCTTCGGGCACCAGCTTTGCATAGATGACGCGCTGAGCAGCGCAGGTGTGCAGCAGGACGGTGAGCGAGGCAAAGCACGAGGTATTTCTGGCAGGCTGCAGTTTCTTTGCAGAGCCCTAGAGAGAGGTTCACAAAATCACCCAATACAGCCCATCTAGAACAGTAGCCAAGGAATCAGGAAGGGCATTCGGAACAATGACTCAGCTTTGTTTTCTCCTGATCAACCAAACACATTATACTTGTGCACTTGAACATATGCCCTGGATGCAAAAACCAGAATATTTTGGAGAATAAGCTCTCTTTGCCAGATGTTGAGTATCTCCTTGTGCTGGGAATGGCTACACAAGGCTGAAGTTCATAGCCTTTGTTCTGGGGCAACTATTGCGCTTTGCAGCTGTAACTTTGTTCTACTTGGACTTTTACCTCGAGCTCTTTTTTCCCTTACAGGGTAGGAGCATCTGGCTAAATTCTTAACCTGTGTCAATTTTTTTCTTTCTATTTTTTTCTAATACTTCTTCTAAGGATTTTTTTTTCTCTATTTAAATACTAAGGGTTATTTCCCATCCTTAGAAGATTTATTATCCCGTTTTTCATTTTCTGTTCTGAGTATATGTTTGACACATCTTTAGTTATTAGAATAGAAGCCTGACACCATAGGAAACAGAAAATGTTTGCCTGCATTATGTTTCACATTATAAATGGTTCTTGTTCTTTACTGTGCAAACAGGCTCCTTGAATAATTTTACGGTATGCTGTGAGAACTGCAGTAAGCCATTTGCTAGTAAATCAGCATTTCTTACAGCAAACTCCCTATGCTTTGTCAGCCACTACATCTAGGGAATAAAATCTAACAGAAAAAAAAATCAAAACATGAAGCGGGTATAACTGATTTCCATGAAAAATTTGTACTCTTTTGAGTATAGGAACCAAACACCTGGGATTTTTTTGGATACTGCGCATTACTCAAGCTTTGAGAGATACAGCAGAACATGCAAAATATCTGCCTTTTTGCTGCATTTCTGGTATTTGCAGTAAAGTATATTGACCAGTTACAGTTCCCCTTTCAGTTCTTGACTTGTGGGGAAGGTTCAGCTCCTGAAAATGGTAGCTAAAGAATGTTTCAGCATTTTTTTTCAGATTGTGATGGAATTTCAGTATTGTTAACCTTAAGCAGTTTAAAAAGGAAAAGAGAAAAATAAACAGAACTCCTTAATGTCAAAGATCATGAAGAATGCTTTAAGTGTTGGAGGGGTTTTATTTGGTTTCAGGTGTTGGCCTTCTGGGTGCAATTGAATCTTGCTTTCCAGCTTGTCTTGACAATTAATAGATGTAGCAGCTCTTTCCATATTGTTATTTATTCTTCTTTTAATGGCAGCAACAGTTAGTACAGAGACTTTCCACCTCTTGTATTTTTTGGCAGTATTCTGTGGGCTAAGCCTTTATCCCATTTCTCAAAGCTGCTTAATAATTTTGACAGGGAAACCCCCAGAAAACCAAAACAGGGAGAGTAAAGGCAGGGTCTGTCAGAAGCAGGAAGGATGCTGAAGTATTATCTCAGGGAAATGTTGACAAATATATTTGTGGTATCCCAATATCTCCATTTCTCTAGTTGCAGCCTCACCTAATCCTGTGATAGAAAGATCCAGTCCTTTCTATGATATGTCTCCCTCCTCTTAAATCCCTTCAATCAGCTTTCAGTAAAACAGAAAATAGGTTTTATTACCTATTAAAAGTTGTATAATGGAGGCCTGGCTTATCTTCCCTACCTTCTGTCACTGACAAACTTGCATCAACAACTGCTGGATATTTGTCCAAAAATACAGCTTGAAGCATTGTGGACTTTGTGCTCTCAGTAACTTCACTCTACAACCTTGACAATCCTAGGAGAAGGATCAAAAACCCCAAACAAGCAGTGGAAACAATCCCAACACCACAAGTTTAGAAGTTACAGATCACTTACGGCAACATGGTCAGGCACGGTACTTTTTAGCTTCGTCTTATTTTTCTGTGAATTTCAACGTGTTATGGGTTATAAAGCAAGCATTAGGAACAAAATAGCGTGTGGTGTCCCCTCTCTTCAGATTTTGAAAAAAATAAATAAATCCCTTAATGTGCAAGAAGGTCAAACGTGCGCTATGTGAACTTGTTAAACACATTTATTGAGTTCTTGACAGTAACCAAACACAGTGAATGACCATTATAAACAAGAAAAAAGGCATTCGCTTTTACTTGGTCAGCTCCTGCTTTTTCTGTAAAGAAGAGAGATCCCTTTCCATCACCCATTTACAGGACTGAATTTGTTTGCCCCAAGAATGGATTTAGTGGGGAAAATGGCAATTTTAAACTGAGAGATATTTCAACTTTCTGTTTCTGAGCCCAGTTCCTATTAATGATGGACCAAAGAGTGGAGTTTAAGTTACACCAGCTTTAAGTGCATTCCCAATTGCCGTTAACTCACTTACATTGGCTGCAAACAAATAAATGAAGTAAAAAAAATAAATTGGAAAATTAAAAAAAATCACCAAACAAAACACAAATAATGCAGCCACAAGTAGTAGAGGCTTATTATTTCAGAAAGGAAAATAAATCAAAGCAAGTTTACTAAATTAATTTGTTAAACACATTTATTGAGTTTGTTAATAGTAACCAACACAACGTATGACCTGTTGTAAAACAAGAAACAGAAAATGGATCAATTCTGATTTTGGCAAATCCTACTACAGATATGTGACAAAGAGGGAAATATTTCCATTTCCTTTATATTCTGCAGTGATATATTTACAATACTTATCTCTCAAAGTCTGTCCCTTTTTAATTAAATGAACAGAAATATCATAACCTAGAAATAAGTTTCCTCTACAATCTTCTTGTTCTGTCTTGTCAGTATCCATTAATGACAGTGAAATAATGAGAGCTTTCCAAGGATTACTTGGCACACAGAACACAACTCCACTTTGATGCTGTACCGAGCCACCTGTTTTCTTTTTTCCTTTTTTTTTTTTTTTCCAATTTGAGGGAGGGGGGGAAAAGAGGAAGAATTTCATATGTACAAAGGCTGAAAAGTCTTTCTTTGTGAAGCTAAATTAGTTCAGGAAAACTGTATCAAAATTGTAATCACATTTACTGTAATACTGTCTTTTTACTTTTTTTTTTTTTTTAATTACCACAGATCATATGAATGAATTTTTAGTTGAGTTTCCACCATGGCAGCTCATTTCCTACAGCACATTTGCGGGTGCTGTCGCGAACCCAAAGAGAGTGAGGTTGGGCGCATTCTAGATTATGTCAATTCACAGTAGGAGCATTCCATTGAGGTTATGGGTTCTGCCTGCTCTGTCTTACTTACTTGAGGAGCCATTCATTTACTGAAAGGAAAGAGAAACAAAACAAAAACAATTATGCTTTAATAAATACGAAACTGGCTGGATTTAATACTGTATTAGGCATTTTCTTTTCCACCCTTCAGTAGTATTCCTTCATAACAATAATCTTACTGGTAAGAAGGCCCTTGCACACCGTTCTGACCGGTAATACAACGGTGCATGCATTGGCAAAGAGACACAAAAGCCCCGTTCCAGCTCAGCAGTGAGCCCCCAGCTCGGGCAGTGTGAGACTCTTCCAGCAGCTGCCTGGGTTGGTGTGTTGGCTTAATATATAATACAAGACTTTCCAATCTGGGTGTTTGTTATAGTGGTGCTACCTCCAAAGTGAAATTTTTTCCTTCAAGATCAGCTGTCATCAAGATTAGCTCATCTCCCTTTTTCTAATGTGGGTAAAAGAGAGCTAAAGTGCACTTTGTAAGGTGAGAAGACTTTAAAATGAGGCTAGAAATCTGAAGGCCTGTCCTGTCTGCTTTTAAAAAAACCACTATCTGTCCTGGACTGCTTTTTGTCATGCTTTTCCTGCATGTTCATGGGCAAGTTTCAGGTACACAATGTTTGACTCGCACTGTTCGTCTCCCATATCTGGAGTTTCATCTGTTTTTATTCGTAAGCTTTGTTATGCACTTGGATTTCTCAAAGAAAAGAGCTCAGTGGAAGCATAGAAATAATTATTCTGGAGGTAGAACATACCTCTATACTGTAGTTTCTGTGCTCTATTGTTTGGACAATCTTTTCCCTGTAAACTAAAGTTGATATTAGTTCGGATACATCGATTGTTGAGAGGCTGGACTGGTCTGAAATTGTCGCTCATGCTCAGAAATATCTGTGATGGCTGATTCTGGCTTAGCAGTCGTAAAGAATGCATCTATACAAAATACAAAACAAGGATTTTTAGTACTGGTCTTTTCTGTAAGCAAACAACATGCAACACCATTAAACAGACTACTTAAGTTAAACAATTTCAGTGACTGGCAGTCGGAGGTGGGTTGAAAGAGTTAATGACGTAAAATCGATTCTTCTGTGGTCCTTTGTTTCTGAGCCCCATTTTAAACAAAAGTAACTAGTTCAGCAGAGAGTAAATGAAAATGATGTGAGATGTCCCTGGCTGATCAGGGAACAAATGGAATCCATAGTACTGGGTGGCAGCAGCCGGTGCAGAGAAAATGCACTTGATGAATAACAAGAGCTAATTTCCGAAGATTTGTAGCTATTTCTGTAGCTTCCAGTTGAGAAGACAAGAGTTTTGGATGATGGTGCTCAAGAATCAGGTATGGCCAGTCAGGATGGAAAGGATAACTGACAATCATGCTGCTGGAGTAATGAAATTAATGATGCTAAAAAGTGAAATCCTCTCCCTGTTAACAGGTCTGTCTCGATCCTGT
This sequence comes from Apaloderma vittatum, assembly GCF_000703405.1. Classification (NCBI taxonomy): domain Eukaryota; kingdom Metazoa; phylum Chordata; class Aves; order Trogoniformes; family Trogonidae; genus Apaloderma; species Apaloderma vittatum. The sequence goes on along the minus strand of NW_009698784.1, from coordinate 75,174 downwards.
CTGTTCTGTGTCTGTACTATTCCTGTGGTAGACTCTGAGATGGTTTTACGGATCAGCAGAGAGGGAATTACTAAATCACTCAGGATTTTCAGTGTGCTAAAAGCATGGTAATTGGTTCAAGTCAACCAAAACCTCTCAGACATTGTAGAGGGAACTGAAGGGAGGGGGGAATGAAAAAACCTGCAGTTGTAAACTGGAAACCCTGAAAATATTTTGGTTTAAAAATGTAAAAAGAAAACGTTTTCCATGTCAGCGTACAATTCAAGAGATTTGGTTGTGGCATTTAATGCTTAAATGGGGAAGTCTAGTTAGCTGAGTTTAACACACTGAAAACCTTTAACAGCTTCCAAGGAAAGCCTGAGCTGTGCACTACTTTTCCAGCCTGAGTACACAGTGTAATTAGTAAATATTCCATGAAGTCAATTTGCAGCACTAATCACAGAGATGTAACTAACCAGTAAAGCATGACAAGGAGTACGTATCGTGAGATTATAATCCATAGGTCCTAGCACAGACTCTAGAAGTATTCTAATCCTTGTTTTGGATGTAATGCTGAACTGAAAAAGTTGCGTCTAGGAGAATGTTGAAGTCCCCTGCATGTTTGCCTGTGCTGGGCTGTGTTGTTCTCCCAAACTGCCCATTCAGAAAAGAAACAAAGTGCTTTCTCTGCATCTAGACGAAACTGGACAGAAGGAATATCACAAAGATAAAACATCTCTCAGGCTTTTAAGAGCCATCCTATTTACAATGTTAATATGATTTTAAATCCCAAAGTAATGTTTAGGGTTGTTTTGTCACTCCTCATCTCATTTCTCAAGCCAGATTGCTTCTGCTGCATGCTTGGGACAGGCAGATGGTGATTCAAGTATTCCTTCGGGATTCTAGTATGCAAGAGAATAGATTTTAGTTCAGCTCACAGCTCCATAGGCAACTCGCTCATGGAAGCTCTTGAGAAGACTGCACTTGGTATTAAATTTGTTGTTTTCTGATGTTAGGCCTTGGATTGTAAGCAAGTCATACAGAAATATAGTCTTTATGACTTTTTCACTCATTTTGATTATGAAATTAATTATGTTCTATTTTCCATAATTTACCCTGTTTATTTTTAATGGGGGCTTCAATTTGCCAATCTGTTTTCTCTGGAGATATTTGCAATGTCTATCCTGATGTCTTACTCTATATGAAAAGCACTAGCTCACTTTTTTCAAGAAGCCCTGATGGAATGGATCTCTGTCACATTAATGTGCCATCTACTTAAACGGCCACAAGTGTCACTCGCAATTTTTCTCTTCCTTTCTCACCCGAGAACGGCCTCTGTTATACTTAATAACCTCATTTACTTCTGTACAACACTGCTATACTTTTGTTAGAATGCCCACATATCTATTCTAGTCATAGAGTAATAAAGTTTAGAAGAGACTGCTGAAAAGCATTTGGTTCAAAACCAGAGTGAAGATGGGACCCATCTCAAAGTATATGTGTGTGTATAGATACCATAGGGAGCTTGGAATAGTTGATATTTTTATTTCGGCAAAGAAACCTCTTCAGTGCTTTTCCAAACTGTATAAGTTGCAGGCAGAGATCCCTACAGCAAAAGGTTGAATTTAATTTTGTATGTAAAGCGACAAATAGATACATGCAATATATTCTTTTTTAAATATACTAGATAGAGTATTTTTTAAAATTATTTTTTACCTGCATCCTTGTTATGTAGACGGGTTTGTTCATTATTATCCAGTTTGCTGTTTCATAGCAGGGGGGAATTGTCATTGACCCATCATATGTAATGAAACTAGACGTCTCTGGATAAAGTTCCTCAATATTTAGCCCCTGTAGTAAGTATGCATCATCTGGAGAATAAAGAAGGAAAACAATGAAGTTAGAATTCTATCTTCACCAAAAAAATCCCACCTTTCTTATGCACAGTCTTTCTTCTAGAACATCATTGTCACCTGAGACAAGAACAAGTAACAGGAACTCAGCAATCCTGCTTGGGTTGAGTTCTCCTCTTAGATGCCCATGCGCACTCCTGTGAGTTTAGCGCAAGCATTCACAGTGAAACTCTGGAGTAACATTTAAGAATTGTAGTTAAAAAGCTCCTTGAGGTTGCAGTTATTGATTTGGATGCAGCAGTCTTTGCAGAATGCCGACTTACAATATTTTGGAGTGAGTAACAGTTTTTGCTCAACAAAGCCTTGGGAAGGCTGAGAGGGTTAAAATCTAATTGCCCTTCTACCAGAGGAGGAAGTTAAGGTTAATGCATGATAATAAAGCTGCTCAATGAAGCTTGCTGGCCTTTCATGTGCACAGTGGGGGTAGGTGCAGCGCCAGCTCACTCGGAATACTAAAATCGGGGTGGAAAAGCACACCCAAAGCAGTTTACGAGGGTCCCTGCTTTTATCATAGGTCTCCCTGAGAATTAATGAGGTATCCCTCTGCAACAGAATTCACTCTGTGAACATGCACCAAAATATAATGAGAGATAGTTATACCTTTCAAAACTCAGCCTTTTCTATACTATGTGCATTATTTCCCTTGTGTATTGCTGGCCCTACGATATTTTTGGCAGTGCTGTCAAAACTGGGGCTCAGATTTTCTTGCCACAGCTTAGGCTGTAGGAGTTCCTTAATAGGAACTACTCAGGGATGGATGTACACACTTCTTACACACTACTGCTATCATGTATCTTGGAGAAATCTGGGCTGGTTACGAGCCGTAATGTTACGAAATCTCTTCGCACGCTTTCACTTGCATGTAGGGTGTTCAGTGTGGTTCATTAGCAGAGTGAGTGCTAAAATGCAGGCAAGGAACAATGCCCTTTCAATACACAAGACAAACTGGCATTGATTTGAATGGAAGGCAAGGAAAGACAGTATAACTAAAGAAGAAGATACTGCTCAGAATAAAAAATGTTGAAAGTGCATCTTTGAAGTCAACGTGATTTAGAATTTCTGTTGGATTCTCTGATCTTTTTCGGCTATCGGGAAAAGATTGTAAATGGAACCAAGGAAAGAAATATGAACCATCAAGGAAGCATAATAGAACTAAAAAATAAAAGAGTAATTTAACTTGAACTTAACATATTATAGCTGAAGGACAAAACTTAGATGAGCAAAATGCTTGTTGTCTCATATTATATAGTGGAAAAAAACCAACCCAACGCAAACAAGCTGCAGCGTACTGTCTTGGGCAATAGAAAATTAAAGTACAAAGGCACAGCAAATATGACCTTTCTTTATTTTGACATAGCACAGCCAACAGACTACAAGCTTGTGGGGTAGTGATATTAGTGGCTACAGATTGGTTAGTGTCAATATGAGAGTGCAGCATTTACACTACGCTGACCAGTGCGTTACAGCTACTTCATATCTGACCTATGTTTATTATTTTACAAAATATAATCTTAGCATATCCTTTCCAATTTGTCAGAAATGCAGCCTTCTGACATGTTATTGTGTTTCAAGCCAGGGTAATTGTCATGCTGTATAGTTGGACGCTCAAGTAGAGGGGAAAGCACTAGCAGTGTTGTGTAGGTGGCTGACTGTCACTTTTCCTAACATGTTCAGCCTTTGCTGGCCCGTGGCCTGGGATACAGAGTCTTTCTAAACCCCCTCAAAAGCATGAAACCATTTCTATAGTATTAATTTCAAAATGCTGTTAAATTTTTACAGCTAGAGATGACTGAATACACCTGTGTCCTATTCATTAAAAATATTATTTGCGGTGCAGTGGCACTTCTTCTAGAGCTAGATGAGATGACAACGAATGCATTTTTTTCAAGCTAGTGCCTCTTTTCAGTGAGTCATTGCACATTTCTCTCTTTCCCACATGAACATCCTGTTCATTATTTATGAGATTATAATCCATGGAGAGTGGTGTGTTAGCTCCAAATGGCACAGGGTCCGTCAGAATAGATAGTTTCAGACTCTGAGGACCAAATCTGCTTTCTCACATCCACATTGACTTCACTTGGGCTCGTGATTTAAACACAGTAGAGTTTGACCTGATATGTTTACCAGGAGATGGAAAGCGAACTGAAGGTTAATACAGTCAAGGGATATGGATAATACATATATATATTTTGTCTGTGCCACATTCTAGTCGACTAATCTGTGTTCAGAACAGGGCACATTATTAACAATAGCACTACTTATGAAATGGAAGATACAGAAGCACATTTATTGCTGGTATTAGTGGGGGTAACGATGGGGGTCTGGAGTTGCCTCACATTGCTTTGATAGAGAATGCGATTCATTATTTCGATGTGGGCTTCTGTCTGTGCATTTACAGTGTTTAGTCATTCTCAGAACATAACAACACTCCCAGGGTGTGGAATATGGCATGTAACAGTGTGGGAGCAGGGTGGGGTACAGTTCTGCTTGTTCGGGCAAGCCTGACAGATGCCAGTGCTCTCAAGCTGAGGAGAGATGCTCTCCTTCGCCTTGCTGAGCTGCTGATCACCTGCTCGGGTTTCCTTGTTTGCATACTGAGCACCTGCAAAATGTGTGACCTTCTCCCCCAGCAGCGAAGCCATTACAAACCTGGTTCGTTGCCTCTGTCTTCACTTGGGGTGTTTAAGGAGAGACAGTGAATTCTGATAAATGTCAAAATCTGTCAGTTGTGGTTAATGGGAAACTGGAGGAAAATATGACTTCACGAAAAGGGGAAGATAGGAGTGCATGAAACAATGAAATAAAATAGTTTGGCCAAGCAAAAGCAGTATTTATTCATGCTTGTATATGGGTTATGTTCCCACAGGAAATCACATGTCTCCAAGAGAATGGCCCAGGAAAAGACTACTGAATAAGCATTTGATTATAAACATTTTTCTCATGAACAGCTCTGCTTTCCCCACACCTTGATAAAGGTTTCCCATTCTAGAATTGAAACAGAACTAGTGGATTTGCACCAACACTAGACAGCGACAGTTTAATGTTTTATATTTATTGCAAGTTTGTAGTTCAAAATGGTCAGAATCACCATGTGTGATCTCTTGCCAGTAGTAAACTTCCTTTAACAAACCCATTTGGCCTTTAGTGCATTCTCAGCATCACTCCTATCTACAGCCCACATTCTGTGTATCTTGATTTGCTTGTGCCTTAGGGTGATTTCTGAGCTCATGAACTCCTCTATACAAATTAGATTTCATATTAACTTTTATAAAGGCCTTGACTCTGAAAATTTTCTTTGCAGATGGTGGAAATAGTAGTCTTTTATCCCTAGATTTGTGCTAGATGTGAGGTTTGCTTCACAGAAAACTCTATGTATGTTCTCTTTAAAGCAGCAGTATTTATAGGGAACATCTTATTTACTGAACGAAGGAAGATCCATTTGATTTGGAAGTTCATATCATATAATCCACTAAAGGGAAAGTACATTTCTCACTGAATTGAATTTACAGGGTGAAGAATGTAGAGATCCTCAGCTTTTTAATCCTGAAACTGTTTCTCCATTTACCAGCCTTTGCAAGTCACTTAAACCCAGGCTGACAGAGACTCATTTTGAATACCTGAGGGTTCCCTGGGGCCTGATTTGAGACTCCTGAGATTTTACTGCTCGTGACAGCAGCTGCACGAGCTCAGTCCTTCAGAGAATGCGCTGAAACACAAACCTTCAGAAACGAATAGTCTCTTGTTTCCAGAAGTCTGAATCTTGAAACTTTTTCAGGATAGTCTCTTAAAATCACAATACTTTGTTCACCTCACAGAATCCCAGAATGTTAGGGGTTGGCAGAGTCCTCTGGAGATCATTTAGTCCGAGCAGGCTGCACAGGATGGTGTCCAGGCAGGTTCTGAACATTTCTCAGACCTCCCTGGCCAGCCTGTTCAGGGCTCTGCCACCTTCAAAGTTCCTCCTCATGTTTAAATGGGACTAGGTTCAAGTTTGTGCCTCTTCCCTCTTGTCCTTTCCCTGGCCACCACTGAAAAAAAAGGCTGGCCCCATCCTCCTGACATCACTTCTTTAAGTATTTATTTATAAGCATTGATAAGAACCCCTGTCAGTCTTCTCTTCTCCAAACTGAAAATCCCCAACTCCCTCAGCCTTTCTTCATAAGAGAGGTGTTCTAGTCCCCTAATCATCTTTGTAGCCCTTTGCGGTACCCTCTCCAGCAGTTTCATCTGTCCTTCTGGAAGCAGGGAGCTCAGACGTGGACCCAGCACTCCAGATGTGGCCTCACCAGGGCAGAGCAGAGGGGCAGGATGACCTCCCTGGACCTGCTTGCTGCTCTTCTTGAGGCACCCCCTAGGATGCCATAGGCCTTCTTTGGTCACGTTATCTATAATATAGCTAAAGGTTGAATTTGAGGAAACTCATAATTTTGCAGCACTTCTGCCTATCTGAACATATAGCAGTATTTGGTGGGCAATGACAAGCCCAAATTTTCCTATTGAATTTTGAGTGAAGGCTAAAGTCGTGTAACTGTTCTGAAAGAAAGCTAACTCATCCCCCCAAATGTCGTAATTAAAGAGGAATATCAAAGCAGTTTTTCTTCAGAGATATTCACATAGGTTCTGACTAAAGCTTGTTTGAAAGAACACTTGTTTCAACTAGTGTACAGTAGATTCTTTGGCTTGTGATAATGGAATAAAATAAGCCTTTAGAATCCACTTTAAAAATTCCTTGGGGTCCACTTGACTTCAGTGTAGCCATTAATATCTAGGAGCAGACATTCTCCTTTTAATGTGTTTTGCCCATGGAAATTTCATGCCGCAGCATAGCTCTTAATTCAGTTGCTGTTCTTTCAGAAGAGTACTTTTGTTACGTTTCTAACTGTCCTGACACCAAACCTCTGCACCACTTATCATTCGCTCCACGCTCCTGTTGAGCACGCTGGGACTGGTCATTTTGTCAGGAGCCTGCTGAGTATTGACTTCAGGAGTGGACCCCTAAAGCACAAGCTAAATAACTCCAGCTGCTAGAGGCAGAATAGAAATCCTTGCAATGTAAGAGGTAAAATTAGTTTTCAGCAATGATGCTATAATCCATCACGCAAGACAACTGCAAAATTACTTTCAATAACGCTTTCACGTTCCCAATTTACACGAAAAAATTCCCAGTCAATACTTGTTACTACAGTAAGAAATCCCAGTGTCCTGCAAAATCTTATGTGTGTTATATCAAGGATTTCATTTTAACAGATAAACTTGTTAGTGATAATAGCGGTTGAAAATTAAAACAGTTCTGTTAATCATTGATTTTGCAGCATATGGTATGTGTTTATCTTAGTGTGAAATTTCATGATAAAAAAAGGGGCTAATCCTCTGCTGCTTCTACGCAGAGGAGATATTTCATACCGATAGAAGAATTTGGAAAAAACATTCTGAGGGGAACCCTCTGTCGCCTTCCTTTCTATAGCCATTATGGAGGATAGAGTTTTATCATAATAGAGACCTCTTTTTAGGCCCCCAAAACGTAACAAAATTCATTAACTGTAGGGTAAAACAAGAGAAGCGTCAGTGTGAAGAAAAGTGTGTGCTGTAGGAGAGGACTAGGAACTGTCTGCTTCAGAATCGGGTTGGATTGGCTCTGTTGTTCAAATTCTGTGTTGTATGGCAAGACTCAGAATCTTTCTAGTGCTTTCTTGTTTGGCAATTAGCCATTAAAATTTATTTATTTATTTATTTATTTTTACAACCCTGGCTTTGCAGGGAGGTGGAAAGGATGGATAGAGTCTATGGAAAGATATCAGACTATACTTTAGGGATGCGTATAAAAAACTTTCCAATTTTCCATCATAAACCTGAAGTTCAGTAACTCTTGTTGAAGTTTAATGCATGCATGTTGGAGATCTCTGGAGTTTCAGATGCAAAATTTTCCGAGAAACACCAAGTTGTTGTAGAATATTTAGTACAATATACTTAATTTAGAGTGGTAAACTGAGGTAAACCCTAGTAGAATTGTGAACCAAATTCTGGAGTCCTCTCAACCAATCTCATCATGAACAACTCTCTCCCAGATTTCATAAATAAAAGCAAAATACAAAGTTTATGAAAAATTCATTGCTTACAGAATAACAAATGAAGGCTGAGTTTTACAGTTCTTCCCTTATTTTCTCAGTTTGCTCTGTTATTTTTGAAAGCTAAATTATGGTATTGTTTAATTTAATATGTTAATGGCTGCTTGAAATTCAAGAGAATATTTGACAAAGGGGGTAAGGTTTTCAGGAGAAGCGATTTAATTTGTTCCATTGAGATATATGTATTTTTCATTACTTCCTCTGAACCTACCCTAATTTTCACTAGCATTTAAGCTCCAGTGTTCCACAAGTTCAATATACGAATATGGAATTATTGAGCGTTAATATATATGCTCTGTTAATAACCTCTTTATATTAAATGTAGCAGTAGTTGAATAGAAATGTGACAACTGTTCTGTTCCAAAAGAAAGCATTAATGAATACTAAATCCACAGTTACCGTTGCAGCATCTTGACATAACTTGATTTGGTATAATCCAGGCTGCTCTGCATGTGACTTTTATCGCTAACAGTAGGCAGTTTCTCCTGAGTACTCTGTGTGAATACAGTATATGTATTTGTTCAGTATAATTTCATTAATGTATTGCTTGTTGAAACATAAAATAGCTTTTGAAGTTCAAAATTCATTTGGTGAACTGATGACCTCACTAGATCTGTGAAGTTCCCAAGTTTATCATGCAGAGTTGCTGGCAACGCAAACTTTGTAATTTTTGCCCAGAAGGAAGTTTCAGTGGATTGCTAAAGACGTTGTTTGATCCTGAAAGCAAACAGCTGTTAGCCATAGTAAATCAAAAGAAACTTACTTTTATATGTTATTCTCGTTATGGTGTCTCTGTTAAGCATACGATTTAGAAATGGATTTGAGGATTCAGATACCTACAGAAGAGAAAATGTACAATGTCAAAATCTTCTCACAAACCTTTCCTTTGTGGAGGTGTAGCTGCTGTGTGTGCCCACACACTCATTCTCTCTCTCCTGCAACTCCTCCGAATTGTTTCTGCCTTTTATTGTTGTGGGAAGATGAAATAGTTACTTCGATATTCTTTTAAAAAAATAGTTAGAAAGTTGGTATCTAAAAATAAATCCAAACACCGTGGATGGGAGAATAGGATGAATAAAATGAACGCCTGACCACAGGTAAGAGTTCAGGTTTCTTCTCCAACAGCTTTGATGGGATTTGCAGGTAGTTAATGTAATTAGGGAGGATTTCCATGCAGCACTCTATTATTTTTTTCTATGTATTGAGAAGTATACTTTCCTTGCAGCAGACTATTTAGATTACAAATAGAATCTGTCTTCCCTTTGTTTTATGTACAAGGATGAAATGCCTTAAGTTTCACACCCCCACACTCACATCTATGTAGACACACGTGTGTACGTACACGTAACATGCTCAGTCTGCATCAGCGCAGGCGTACCTCAAGAGGGTCTAGGAGAAAAATGGTAGAGGGCTTAGAGGCATCGTTCTTGTGTCGGGTTTTTTGGGGTGTGTGTGGAGGGTGTATGTACCTCATCAACAATATCCTCGTGGATTATCAACGATAATTTCTTGAGAGGTTTTATTCCATCCAAAGGGCAAAATTGTTATTGGCAGAAAAACCAGTATTCCTCTTAAATGGATTAATTTTAGTAACTCTGTAGTTAGCTTTCTAATATCATGCCCATCTTTCAGTTGGCATGGAATGTGGTTTTTTCTTTTCATCAGACACTGGATGCTGCTGTTGTACGTCTAGCATTTATCCAGAATGAAATCAATTTATTTTAAAAATGGAAAATTTCCCCAAAATTGTAATTAAGATGTAGGGGAAAAACTGGGCTATTGGACAAACTGTAATCCAGCTCTGTTGGACAAGTAGCCTTCAGGAAAATTCAGCTCAAGTTTGGTTTTGTGGAAATTCAGTAACTACTTTACTTACAAGTTTTTCTAACTACTTTGGGCATTTAAAATAGAACACATCTCATGCCAGTGAGCAAGGCCTAGAGAAAAATGTGGTGAGGCAGATACTAAAATTTTGCTAAAATTGCAAGAGGTGTGCAGCTCAGCAAGTACACACGCGATGCATTATTTAGACAAAATTGACACGCTGGGCTTTTGCAAGGCTTGCTTCAATTTTATCCTTTCATGCAAATTCAAGTCAGATTGTTGGGTCATAATACAATACATTTTGCATGAAAAAAGGTAACTTGAATAACTTTCTCAAATATTAGACCTGTATAAAAGGGCAATTTTCATATCTAATTATTCAATATGCTCTGTGAAATGCGTATTTTAATTCTGAGGTTAATGCTTTGTCAGGAACTTTACCTTATGAAATGGGATTAGAGAGTACTAAAGGGAATTAATAAGTATCTGGTATGTAAGGTCTGATGATGAAAGCTTTCTATTTCGGTATGAAGCACTTACTCAGAAATATATGCCTTTTTAGACCGATGAACAGAGACAAATAATGGTACAATATGAACAACATTACGAGGGAAATGCATTCTTCATATGAAAAGAAAGAAAAGATTTCTCCAGTGTAATTTGGGAGGTTTGGGTAAACTATTGAGTTCAGTGCTAGATCGGTGCAATTTATAGATCTAACTTCGGCATCTCGAATGCAACAGGATGGAGACTAAATTAAGACAAAATATTCACGTGTTCTTCTAGCTCTGTCAAATGGAAGATATTAAAAGATATACTTTTAACGTTCTTCAGTTTTGATAGTTTAAGATGTTCTTAACACTGAGAGAAAAACTTAGTTTACTTTGAAACATCAGCATGTCTCCAAGAAACAAATATCCCCCCTTTCCCAGGGACTCAACCTACTAGGAAAAATTTACTTTTAATCGAATGAATAACATTTCTTGAAGAAATACCAAATCTGCAAAATTAGTAGCTTTTGTCATAGCCATTGTAGTGTTATGAGTGAAGTTTATGGTAAAAATACTTTTTTTTCATCCCTGTTCATTTTCCATTACATTGTAAATGCCTGGGAGTAGGGATCCCGTGTTCAGTCCTATGATGGCGCTGTCTCAGGATTGCAGATCAGAGCCATTGCTACAGTACAGTGATGAGTCCAATTCCTAGATTTACAACTCAGGGGAAAAGAAGTCCATTGTCTATGTATTGGGTATTGATAACACTGAATACTTACTTTCATAAATATGGAAACTACCACCAACCCGTTAGGACTCTTTGCGGCTTCTGTGACATTTGTGTACAGCTCATGGTTATAGTGGATTAGTTGAACCTAAAAAACAGGGAAGGGAAAGATTGCAATTAAACAGTGGCACATCATACCATGCACTGTTTGCAAATACTCTCTGTACACCAATTGGTTTTTATTAGGATCCCATCTATGCTTAGGATATTTTGCAATTTTTCAGAGGTTTGCAGCACACACGATTTTAATAATTTCAGTCACCATCTGGCTCCAACTGGCACAGCACCAGCATGTTTTCTTCTAAATTGCCAGTAAGTGAATTTACCCACATCAAGTTATGAATTGCACTGCAGGGGTTGACATCATTTCCCTGCTGCAACAGCACTTGCCATGGGCATCGAGTAATCCGTACTTTTCAGCCTCAGGCCAAACACAGAGGAGTCAGGGGTTGAAATATTTGAATAAACATATGGGAAAAGGATATAGAACTGTTTAAATAAGCACTTGCAGAATTCAAAATACTAATATTTGTTGGCCCGAGATCTTACAAACTCCATTACAAAAGCTCCTACAGTTAGGCACTTGCTGTATGATTGTTAACTGGATTCTCCTTAGCTCCTACAGCTTTCCTTCTGCTTTTTAGTTTTATGATTTGCTGGAACTTTTAAATTATGAAGGCACTGTTCATCTCTCTCCCTGTATACGTAAATGCCCTGCCAATAACAATGGTATTTAATTTGTCTGGGATCACTAGACGCTGTTACCATTGATATCGCAATTTGTAGCCTCACTTTTTTAAAAGAAAGATGAACAACATTAATGAACTCATGAGGCAGTTAAGTACTTGCAAGAATTTGAAAGGGTAGTTAGCTTTATTTAGCCTAAAGATAACTTACTTTTCTAATTGACATCTGAAAACTGAGAAAGGTCATTGTTCTGGCATTTTCAGAATTGCAGCACTCTGACGTTTGTATTTAAAAAATCAGGTGTGTCTTCCATGTGCTGGCATAAATCTAACGGCTGTCCGCTGAGATTTCTGGACTTACACACATGGTGAACAAGATCAGTATTAACTTGATCTATGTCTGCTACTCTTTAACTTTAGAAAAGGCCAAATTCTCATTCTGCTAGTAAGGAAATTGCATCATAGTGTGCTTTTTGTGTTTATAATCAGGAAACTCCCACCCCAAAAAATACTGCAGTGGGAGTTAGTGCCTGCACTGATGGCTTTGTCCTTTGGATGAACGAAACGTCTGTTCCTTCAGTAGCAAAATACAATTGCAAGGATTTTTCTACAAGAATGACTTCGCTACATGATCTGCAGTGCACAACCAAGTTTCAAAGACAAAGCCTTTCTTTGCCATCCAAATCTATGTACATCCACCACCACGTGTACTGCTAGTGAGATGACTTATAACAGCATCCGAATTTGTGTAACCTACACCGTTGTTATTCCAGTCTATGATAAGCTGAGAAACAAATGATGTGTCCAAACCCTGGGAGTATTCAGACAGTTCTATTTCTTACACTCTGACCTTATTGCAAAATGTATTCTCCTTATAAGTAAATTACTCAGAATCAGGTCTAACGAGATTTCCTAATATAAAAAGCTGTGAAGCATTGTCCTGTCCTCTTTCCCCTTCCCCCCCAAATCCCTCAGCAGTGCTACTTTATTGCTTGGGTGCTGCTGTAAAAAGCGGTAGTGGAAACTGAAAGGAAAGAGAATATTTGCATTAGTAAGATTAGAAGATCTTTGGCACACAGCTTTACTTGTTACAGCTAACAGTTCACAGGCCAAAAAAATAAGGTAAGGGTCAAAATTACTGCTATCGTGCATTCGTTTCAATTACTTTTGCCCTGTCTGGATTGGGAACTATTGCTTGACCTTTTTACAATTCACACAGTAGGCAGTTTTTAAGGCAAGCAAACAAACCAAACTGGAGCAAAAAAGTAAAAATGTCAAAGTAGCCAACGGAGTCATCTGCTAATTCTGACAGCTAGGAAGCAGGATGAACGCAGTATGTTTTCTAAAGGTCTTGTAAAGAATTAATGACAGCATTTACTCCACAGCACATGAAAGTTATAAGCTCATTAGTCACCACTTTGTGGTACTACTGAACTTTGAGACCATCATGGTTCTGGGGACTGAAATTTTTAGGCTTAGTAACATATTTTTCTTTTTACGTACAACCGTTCACTCTGACAGCCAAACTAACTTGTGAATTACCAAGGAAATAAGTGATGAAATATGCTTTGGACTAGAATTCCTTCTGTACCAAGTCCCACAATAACAATGAATTCGATTAATTTAGTTTATCTAACAAACCAAAACGTGGCCCTTGGCAGTTAACAGCGTCCTGGCTCTGAGGGAGACCTGTCCTGATGTCAAAGAGAGACACATCGCTCTGTGTAAAGCTCACATGGGGCTTCAGGCAGTCAAGTACGTATTAGTGGGAAGGAGTTAACAGGCTTGAGCTAATTAGAAATTAGAGTAGTTCTTTGCTGTTCTATAAATGATCTCTCACCCCATATTGCACTGTCTTTGCAATAAAGGACTTGTCTGAGAACTCTGCCATTATTTACCAGTTATTTAAGTGGTTTTTGTTCCAAGTTTCCCATTCCTGCAGGTCTGGATTCCTCTGTCCCATTCCACCTCAATGTTAGGACGTCTCAGTTTGGTAATGAACTGTTCTGGGGAATATGCCAGAGAGATCTGTGCTTTGCTACAGTTTGAAAAGATCCTCTTCCCTCGCTTTTCATTATTGTTTCTCAAAGATCCCTGTGCTGCATGAAAACGGGCTATTTTTTGTTTTGTTCTGAAACCTGTCACTTTTTCTGTGTTAGAGTTGTCTGCACCCAAATTAATTTTAAAGCTGTTTCCATGGCACCATGGTTATATTCATTAGGTTTTTTTTTTTTTTTAAAAAAAAAGATTGACCATGTAAAGAGACATCTCATATGGAACAGACTAATTTAGAAAGGTACAAATGAATAAAGATGTCTTACATATAGAATATTGCATGCAGGATATAAACTATAATTCCCTATTAAATTCCTTCTTTTGAGAATAATTTATTTAAAGTTGCCTGAAAGACATGTAATCTTGCAGTCTGTATTAAATATTATGAGGATCTTCCATGAAGGTGAAGCCACCCATAACTAAAATTACTTACATGTGAAACTCTCACTTTTTCAAATGATGACATTGTATTAAACCCACAATGCCGAAAGTACCCTTTGATTTTTGTTTGAGTTTCAGGGCTCAAACACAATACAGAATCTTGTTATAAGCTATTGATTTTCTTTGGAAGATTCCCCCTTTAAGATTAATTTGCCACAGAACAACTGATAGCTCTTTGTTTTCCTCGAGCTACAGAAGTTCTATTTTTCAGGGAGAAGAGAATTAAGATTAATTACTCTATTTTAGCTGATGAAAATCCAGAATGAGCCCGTGTTCCATCACCCAAGAATGTGCACTGGACCAGGAGCAGACACAGCACTTTTTAGGCACCTGAGGCTGGCGGTGTTGGGGATGTTGACAGTACGTTAGGATTAATCTACTGAGCACACTCTCCTCAGCCTGTATCTTTGGGGCAAAATGATCTAGATAGGCTGATATTATGGCTCATCTTCTGGCCACTGTGGGGAAACCTCCTAATTCCCTTTCCCAGCATACGTGCATGTGTGTTTACATGGTAATAATGTGGTCTTTGGGAAGGTTCAGCTCCGTACTCAGAGCACTCATATTGTTTGTCCTGGTTTTCCTCTGCAACTAGTTTTGCTGGTTTTCTTGATCTTTCCCCCAGGTAAAATGTGCACCTGAGGATATTTTCCTATTTTTTACCTTCACCCAGGTAAAACGTGCATCTCAGGATGTTTTCTGTGTGGTATTTGTGGCTTAGCAAGAGGAGGCAGTTTTCTGTGTTGGTGGTTGTGGGTGTCAAAAATTCTAGAGACAATTTCCAGCAAACTTGTAGCAATTTTTTAACTTGGAGAAAGGCCCTCTGTGAATTACAGAGCTCACCCCTAGTGTGCGTCCCACAACCCTTTTTATAAATGTTAGCTGTTCTGCTGCAGCGAGAAACGGAGAAACATGAAACGGAGGGAATTTGGAGTACCGCAGTACTTTGCAAACAAATGTTTCCACAATCCTTCTGGGAGTAATGGAATACCCTTTATTCTCACTTGGAAGTGTTATAATTGAGTGCATAAACATTTTGATTTGTAAACGACAAGGGTTCTAAACCACAAAGTGAACGGCAGCAGGGAACAGCTAATCTGTAACTATAATATTTGTATTATGCTGTGCTACCTGATAAACTGTTGGGATACCTGATGGAAAGCAAGCACAAAGCATGTTTCCAGCCCAGCAGGGAGCATAAGCAAATAAAATTGCTCAAAATGACAAGTTAAATGTTTGTTTTGATTCAGAGTCCTTGTAAAAAAGTGGCTAAGATCTCATTAAGGAAAAAAAATTGTACATTTTTGTTTAACAAAAGTTTAATAAAAAAAGCAAAAGAAATGTAATTTCTGCATGGCACGTGTCCAGTGAGGAAAATAATTTTAATGAGTTCAAACCTATTGATAACAGCAGTTGATATTCCAATGTTAAAATATAGGTGCTCTTAAAGGTCTTGTAAAATCCTTTGGAAAGAGCAGTAATGTCGTCTCACAGACGACACATTTATAGTATTAATATTGTGGACCTGAACAGATATGAGATCTGAGGTCCTCACTCTGTGAAAGAAATGAGTTTTTTTTCCAAGGCTCCCTGCTTCTAGGGTGTGTAATTGGTGCGGCTGACCAAAATATTTTTAGGCTTGTTTTAAATCAAACTAAATATACCTCCTGCTTCATGGAAACGTCCAGCACCATCTGTGGGAGCACACACCGGGCTCCTCACAACCTGTGGCCCTGGTTTGTCTTGTTTTGTGGGACAAGTACCTGGCAGTGTTGCACTGGACTTTTCCCTATTTTTGGCAAGTGATGAAGAATTTTTATGCTGTGTTGCTAACGCAGGTCTAAATACCGCAGGCGCTATTCAAGAAATAAAAAAAAAAAGTTATTGCAGTTTTTTTCATAACTGGTTAGGAATTGGAGCTGGATGCTAATGTTGTCTTTTCCTGAATTCTTAGAATAATCAAACATTGTTTGTCCACACCCGCTCACCCATATGCACCGAGAATGCACCAGGATTGTACGTCTTTAGTTCTCACATCTTGGTGGATAGTCTTGGCCTGCTCAAGTCATTACAATTCAAGTAGGGTAAGAACGTTAATTCAGCCCCTTTTTCTGCATCCAGGGAGCCTATTCAAAGTAGCAGCTGGAGGCCTAGGCTGTTAGTGGGCTCAGAAGAATGCTGTTTCCTAAGACAGAAATTATGATTCACAGTAATTGTCTTTGAAAAACAAACCCATCTTTTTCTCACGCACAGGGTACTCTACGATGAGATGTTAGGATCTGCCAAGGTGGTATTACCCACATACTTATTAACTAATCCATAGAGCTACTTGGCTGTTATTTTTTATGTATAAACCCACAGCAATGAGGTACTCTTATGCTATTGGTAAAATAAATTTTACATGACCATTTATACTTCCAATAATTTACTTAGCGTTTCAGCAGACTACTATGGTTTTAAGATTAAAATCAGTTAAAAAGATTAACTTATTTTAATATAATAAAGGAGAAGGGCAAAACGAACCATTTGTTTGAAATAATTTTATAACCCTCTTTGGTGTTCTCTCTATTAAAACTGAGGTTCCTTACGCTGATGCTGGGAAATGTGATTTGTCGTTGTATTTTTAACTGCTTTTGACAGTTATTTTGTGATTTAAAAGAAATGCATATAAAATACTGGTTTAATTAAAAGGCTTGCCGTCCACATTTATAGTGATATGCCAGCAACTGTATCTTAGATAAATAAAAAAAGATTATAATTTTTTTTTACTTAAATGACTAAGAATGCAAGGAAGGAACTCTGTTTTCTCCTGCTGCCGAGCAGATAGTTGTATAAAAGCATGTGCAGTGAAATGCAATAACACATCATGCAGTAAAGTGGAAATGCAGTCTAGGGTTAACTGTATTTACTGCAAAAGCTGCTTTACTAGATATAACGATATGTTAGGATTTAGCACTTAAACTGCAAATGGTGTCTAACACTTCATCAGACCACTTGGTAACAAGAACTAACTTGCAATACCTCTGTTCAGCAAATAGTGATCAGCAGTCAGCGTTACCCAGGGTTCCCTGGTAGGTAGTTAACACTCTCTGTTATTTTCAGTATACGTTATGATTCTTAAAAAACCATAAAATAGTAGTATCACCTGGTTTAGGTTTTAAATAGCTTTCTCTAGGTGCAGGCACACAAATGGAAATTTGATGTTTCGTTTAGGCATCCCCAGGACTAGAGTAAAAAGTACAAATTGCCAGTTTAAGAGGCCAGATTGGCTGTGCATGTCTCAGATTTTGCTATTAGGACCCTTCACCTTTGTGCTAACACCAAAAAATTAAGTAAACGATAGGCTGAAGACATAAATGCAAAAGGTGATGGATTTCTGCCACCCAGATGCTGCCAGGACTGTTGCAAGTGTCACAGTCATCGGTACTCTCTTGCAGACAGTAGGAAACACAATGGAATAATCCAAATTGAGCCCCAGGGGTACAGAGCTGTGTCTGTGGTGCTGACTGCTCAGCGACTTTAGGAGATGTTTTTGACAGGGCAGTCATTGCTGACGCCGTCCACTGCCGGTTACTTGGAACATGGGATATTTCTGGCTGACCTGCCAGTCAACCACTCTTGTCATTCACGTCTGCAGATGAGCAAGAGCTGGGTAAACATAAATAAATGGCGCTGTTCTGCAATTTACTTTGTGCAGGGATCAAAATGAAGTCTTAGACTCAAATGTGTAACGTTGATTATGTCTTGGCTGATGCAGAATTTCATTGCAAGCTGTAATTTGGCATTGACCCAATCCATCATCTACAAAAGTCACATCTTAAGAGAGAATAGGAAAAAAGGCTATTAGATGAGCCTATCATAATTTCTGGATTTGTGCAGGATTTTCTGACTAAACACTACATTTAAATTGTTTTCTCATTTTAAATACAACAGATGCTCAGACACCACGATGATGAATTCAGCATAAACGCTCCATTTGGGAGACTCAGTTATACAGTGGCGCTCTGAATTTGTGGGAGAGTTCTGTAGTGCAATCAGAAAAGCAGCAGAAAGCAGCAGAAAATGGCTCCTGCAAGTCAAAAACACAGTGAAGGAGCAATTGATGCTATTTTTGTATTACCCTGAGACACTAAGTCCAAAGGACGCTCGTGCGAGGGCACCAAGCGGTGCCACAGAGATGCATTCGCAGTTCACCCTTCTCGAACAACACGTGATGCCACCATGGCTCATGGGCTACCTTGCCAAAGTGCCATCTGTAGCTCCATTTCTGTGCAAAGGGTGGGAATGACAGGCAAGAGCAGACAAAGCAATATCACGGACTGATAAATAAAAGAATCAGCAGAACAAGTCAGTAGAATCTGAGCTAGTGAAAATCTAGTTGTTGATCCCATCCCTTTTGTGCTTATTTTATAATCTAGTAGGAAAAAAAACAAAAGGGAAGTTTAGTGTTAGGATTAAAAAAACAGAAATAAGGCAATTACCAGTTTTTACGTGTTCTCTTGAGTATAGAAGGATATTGTTAAATTAAGAATATCATTTTTCCATGGCCATCTCTGACGCGGGAATAGCTGCACTTCTCCACTAACAACACTGTGACGTGCTCAGATGCAACGTTAACGGTGTTGGGAAAGGCACTGAGGTAATGGATGCCATGGATGGAGTTTAATTTGTGTTATTGGTTCATGACAGTTTGTGACACATCACCCATAAAAGGTGCAAAAAGAAGCTCAGAATACAAACAGTTTTGGCAGGAGACTGTGGGACACTTGGATTTCTCGCACCTTAAGGAATGATAACAGGGAAACATTTAAAGCCTGATAAAAGAGGAAAAAAGATGAAACAGCTACAATCGTGAGTGGTCATAACGCTAGATCTTTGAATGTAAAGTGAGGGCTCAAACACAGAAAAGTTCAAGGAAGCCCAGCTTGACTCAAAATAGCTGAAAGCATTTCTGGAATGAATGTTTTTCTGAATTATTGAAGGCTCTTTAGGATACTAATTCTGTGGTAGGTGAGATGATACAGTCAAATTTTGAGAACTCGTGAAGAAATTTCACACCAGGATTTCCTGCTTAAGGTGCAGAGTCAGAGACTGAGAGAGAAATAAGTTGTTGCAGTTTCTTTTTTGTAGATTTTTTTTTTGGTTGGTTTGGAGTTCTTTTGGTTTGGGGTTTTTTTTCTTTTTTTTTTTTTTGAAGAGTATCCTGGAAGCTTGTTTCAGAACTAAGGGAAATACAACTGCCTTTTGTTGTTTATGTAAATTGCAAAAGAGACGCTTTCACATCTGTAGTTAAAGAGGTAAATCTGAGAAATGACGAGCACAGACAAAACAAGAAGACACATAATATCTAAGAACATGAGACAGAACAGCTTAAGGCAGACAAGTACAAAATCACCTTGTTTCAAAACCAATTGAGTAGCATTGAGTAGGAAAGATAACTGACACTTAGAAGTCATAACTAAGCCAGCTATCTTTTATAAAGTAAGCCCTTTAGCTCGATCTGCAGATTTGGTGAAAGGAAGTAAAGTATTGGCAAACACTACTCAACAAATGCACTACAGCAAAACCAAAAAGGGCATGAACATACCCGCAGCAGCATTTGTTTATCATAAGAACACATTCTTCCGGGTACCTTGCACAGGGCACTGAAAATTGCCCCGTGGTCAGAGCAGTTCAGTCCAGCCACAGGTCTGCACATTAGTGTCTTTTACAAACGAACACAGGAAGATGGTGATCACAGAAGCCTTTCCAGTAGCCTTAATTATACCGCCGTTGGTTGAAGTTCAAGGATCTAACAGTGGTTTTCTTTGTTAAAGGTATTTTCTGCAATTTCCTGTTTTATATCATCCCTCAAAGCTGCTTCCCTACATCCACAACAAATAAATATCTCAGCTTCATG
Organism: Apaloderma vittatum; assembly: GCF_000703405.1. Classification (NCBI taxonomy): domain Eukaryota; kingdom Metazoa; phylum Chordata; class Aves; order Trogoniformes; family Trogonidae; genus Apaloderma; species Apaloderma vittatum. The sequence continues at coordinate 54,971 of NW_009698784.1, read as the reverse complement.
GAGACAAGAAGAAAACTCTTCCATCTGTTTGAGAAACTTTCCAATTAGATACTTCAGCACAGTAGAAACCTTTTCCTAACTCACTGGTAATTGTTCCCCACGCTAGTTAAAAAACCAGTGACCTCTGCTTTGCAGTTTGTCTTATCTGTATAATGCTGAGAAACAAGAAAACCATTTGAAAAGCCCATCTAAACATTAGGAAGTAAAGCTGAGAGCCAACTTTCTGAACATGCCTCCAAATTACACTTTTACTCACAAGTTTTTAAAATTAATAAGTGAACGTCTGTGAAAAACGACAACCAATTGCAACTCCAACAGAACTATGGTACCTGCTACGTCTGTGGGCTGTTTGAGCAGTGAGATCTGAGTATTAAATGGACAAAAGGGTGAAGAAAATCAGTGATACAGACAGCCTCAGTGTAAAAAAAAAGAATAGCACTTCAATTAAGAATTAGACTGAAGATGAATAAACAGGGGGTGAGGCCCCGGTGCATCATCTGCCTAATGGGAATTGAGGTTTGTCTGACATGTCTGTTCTTAAAACACAGATGAGTCCAGAGTCGCTTTAGTACTGAAAATGCACCTTTAAGACATGATGGTGGTGAAAGGGGCAGCAGTAAAGTTATGTTTGCAATTTCTTCAGCAGGTTTCTCCATCAGACAACAGAAGCGAAAGCTTTTTTTCTGCTTAGGAAAAAAAGTCTGTATTCCTTCGCAGGTTAATTTACGTTGCTGAAATGCTAAAAATATTGGCATGGAAATACCTGAAATGCCAAACAGATATTATCCCTTAATAAAAACCCCCAAACAAACCAGGAAATGTGCTATGCTCCAAAAGGCTGAATTCCTAAAGACATTTTCAATCTGTTCGACTTTCTGCAGTTAGAAAAGGTGAATTTGGGTGATGATCCAATTAGAAGTCTTTGAAATTCATTTTGTGCATGTAGTAAACTCTTTTCTGCTGGCAGAAAGCCTGGCCTCAGCCAGGTTGTGAAAGCAGCTCCTTGTTCTCGCCGGCAAAGGGCCTAGCCTTTAGAATGTTTCCGACCGCCGTCAAACACCACACACTATTTATTTCTTGCTGCTTCTGCTTCCCACTGGAAGAACTGTAACCCCCCAAAATACTGAACAGGGATCTGCGGTGTCACTTCCACAAGGGATTAAGTTGGTCTGAACAAAAGGAAGGGATTGTGAAGGGGACAGCTGCAGCTCTGCAGCAACCGCCTTTCAACTTGTCTCGTCACAGAACTATTTCTTTGCCTGACCCTCTCCCATCCCCACCAGCAGCCACTGCCACCTGCCAGACCACCCTGGGTGGGATGGGTGCGTTACCCGGGGTGTCCCCGCGCAGCCAGGGAGCTGCATGCTCACACAGCCACTGCAGTGCTGGGCTGTGGCAAATACTGGTGTTACCCTGGAATTCGAACCAAGCTCCTAAAATCATCCAAATATTTACAAATGTTGATGCACAGGGGCTGGAGCGGGCTTTGCTCTTTGTTAGAGGTGCAAGGAAAGATCTCTTAATACAAACAATGTCTCCTGGGGGATTTGTCTTCTTTTTCCCTGTGAAATTACTATTCACAAATTTGATCAGTTACTCCTAATGTGGTGCCTGCCTCCTCTTCCTGTATTTCATTTCTCTCTTACGTACATTATCCTGCAGTATATGGCTCTCGAGCAGCAAAAGAGAACCCTTCTCTTCCTGCCCTATCGAAATGGAGCTGAAAATCACAACAGGTAAAAATCCAGCTCTTTGAACTGTAGCGTTAAGAACTCTTCAACCAGAGTAGACACCTAATTGAAGATAATGTTGAATCCAAGTATTACTTTATTACTTTGTCAAACTTATATCACTAAGCATATATTTGATTTTGTTACACTGCGGTAAACAATGTGTTTTTGTGGTAAGATACACTGGTTTGTAGTGGCTGGAGGCAGAGCTGCGATGTACTTTAAATGCAGATAGAGCTGTCTTTAGACTTTGAGTTATGGAGCAACAGTGTAATTATCCTATTACCTTGCTAAAACATCTAATTACTTGTCAATGATGCGAAAACCTGAGAACTTAAATGCAAGAAATTATAATACAAACGTAGCTCTTACTTTTTTCCTTGACACTTTAGCAATACCGACTTGATAGGCTTGTGAGGAAGGGATCCTATACAAAATTACGGCAGTGGGGACTGCGTATCGCTAACATGACATCTAATAAAAGACTGATATCTGATTTAATAAGTGTAGTATATATGCAAAGTATGTGCTTAGTTTTATAATTCATTTAAATATATATTATTAAGTTTTACTGCACAGCAAAATACGTGCTACTATTACTCTAGCCTTGACAAAGCACATAACTGTAAGTTTAAAGGGAGACCCATAGAAAAAAGCTAGAGGAAAAAGCTAGTTCTTCCTACTTTCTACAAATATGTCCTTCAACTGTGAGCCCAGTTTAAAGTCAGAACTCTGTCTCCAGTGTTCCCTATTCTCCTCAAGAGAAGTTCCTGAATTCTATTAAAATTGCTGGTTTCTGAGCAAACATCACGAAGTTTTTCCTGTGAGAAAGGTTTTAATAATTAAAATTAGTCAATACCTGAACTACAGGAGATTATTTGATCTTGTTCAGAAACTGACACTTTCCAGAAGGGAAAAAACCTCAATCTCTCTAATAAATCATTTTGTGCAGAACTGGGAGTAGAAGGAATTTGCTGCAGAAAAAAAGAGAGCAACTCACCAGGGAAACAGGTTTGCTCAAAATAATTGTGAGTTTGAACATCAAGGTTGAGATTTTTAGGACATTTCCAGAAGTATAATCTGTAAGGCTCTCAGGCTGAGATGTAAAAATGCATTTGTTGCTACTTCAGGGCATTACTTCTCTCAAACACGTTACGTAAAGTTGCTGTTGGCTCTTGTGCTCTAGTCTAGATTTGTCTGCTTTTCCCTATAATTTCAACTAAACTCAGCTGTTTTATCGAGTCAGTCTGTATTTCTGTGCAGAACTGAGGATGCCCACCTTCATTTAATAGACTTAAATTTTGCTCCAAGAGCCCCCGTCAACTTTGGTTACTGCCTGTGGATGAAGAAAAGAAAGCAAAACCATGTTCCCAGCATGGACAGGTTTCTTTTTAAGTTCTTTTTCAGACTTTCCTACAATGATGCCCATGCCACCTAGGTCAATGATGCTTTCCTTGCCCATACTCGCACCTATATATCCCCCTGCCCTTTTCTGTCCTGGTTCTTCCTGTTGCTTACAATCTCTGCTACCCAGCTGTGCCATTCCTCACTGCACATTTCCTACAGAAGCAAAACTGTCCTTAAATATACCCTCGTTTCCTTTAGCAGAGGTGTTCAGAGGTTAGTGAATGTATGCCTGAAACCAGGCTGCTGCTTTTTCAAGAGGCCATCACAGCGAGAAAGGGCAGCACTGCTGCTCTGCTGCCTACATCGTTGTGAGGATGCCACAGGTTGCTCTTGCAAGTGTTTCTGAAAGCACACATAAATAAGTTCAGATGCTGTGGCAGGCTGCAGTACCGCACCTTTTCTCTGTACTGCCAGGCTGTGTCTTTGTATTTTGAGATTTATTTAGCTTGGCATATTTTTTATACTAGTCTTCTCTATTTGGCATTGTTTTTATCTGCCTCTTTTGCTATATCTACATTACTAGTCTGGAATTTTAAAAAGTAGCTGGTGAGAGGCAAGTTCAGGTATAGGTCGTAAAAGATTTTCTGGGTGGCAGAAAATTGTGATATATGATGGGAAATTAATGATTGCCCTTTAATAAATTGGATGTTGGCGTCTGCACAGTGCAGTGTGTATTGGAGAAACAGCAATGGCAAGACCTGCCTAGTTAAGGTTTCTCTCGACCATTGCGAATGAATTTTGAGAAATCAGGTGGCCAAAATTTCCAGGACTTAGAAAACACTGTGAAGTCTCGTGTTTCAGTCTTCACTGTGCCCTGGCCTGTTGTCGTGACTGCCGTTGACTCAGCCCCTCTGTCTCAGTCTACCCGTTTGTAAAATTGGCAAAATAATTACACTGGGAGGTAATTGATAGTTAATGGGGAACGTGTTAATGACTGTAAAGCATTTGACAAAAAGCATTACAAGGGCTGTTATTAGTGCCTGTTGTGAGCAGCTATCAGCAGTTCTGAATATCCAAGGGGACCGCGATGTGACCGCTTCCAAACCTTGGACATGCCTGAATTAGGTTTTTGGTTCAGGCCCAACTCTAAACAAAACAACCAACTAAAAGGAGACAGATGGTCTCTTCCAGCTCTTCATTGGACTTTTATTTTCCTCTTCACAAACATTAAAGGTCAGATTTTCAGCTGATATAAGATGATAGAGCTCAGTAGTTCTGTTGGTTTTCTAGACTTTCCTTTTTTTAAAATTTGTTTTAAAGTATGTACGTCTGTAGATTTAATAATAGTCGTTCACTTTGAGTTATAAGCTGCCACTTTCAGAGCACAAAACAAGGAATACCATCTAGCAGTACACAGGTAAAATCAATCTGCTTCAAGCTGTCCAAAGATTGTTTGATGATCACAACCAAAATACTGATGAGTTTACAAGATCATTTGAAAGACAGATGGCATCACAAAACTGATGTGTTCTTCTGTGCTAGTAAAGAAGTCTGTGTCTTTCTAAAACTTCTGGTTTAACTCCAATCACTTGGTAGTTTCTACAGGATTAGCAATTTCTAGGTGCTCTGTCATTTGGCAATACCTGCTGTACATCAAATAAGAAAAATTGAACGTGAAGTTCATATATAAGATCACAGTGGAGCCAAAACCACTATCCATGTTAGATGGATTTAAATATCTTAAATTCTAGGAATTGCATCCTGCTTCCCTGGTATTGTGACCCACTGTATTGTAATCCTGACAGTAACTGTACTGTAAACACACACCCTACTTGACTTTACATTTGTTTGCACGCCCATGGTTTCATTTGTTCCAATGGGGCTGTTAACGTATATAAAGATTTGTGGGGACAGACCCCAGATGTGCTGCCTGAATGCTCAGAATTCTAACAGAATATTTCCATCTTTTTCTATGAAAAATTCATTTCCAGTGCTGAGTATATCTTAAAAGTAGATATTTTCAAATAGGCCATGGGAAAAGGCTTTTGGAACTTCAGATACTGATTTTTTTTTTTTTTTTTTACCCTGCCATTTTTCCTTTCATCATTTTCCTGGATTTCTAAAAGAAAATCCTATGAGAATGAAACAGATAGACATTCATTAGAATCTGGAAGAATAAGGGTGATTTCTTTTTTTTTTTCTAATTAATTGCCCCTGGGAATAGCTCTAACAGTTAGGAGGAAGAACAGTTCCTGTATTGTGCCTTTTGTGACTTAGGAACAGTAGACAGGGAGGCTCTAAGCTGCAAATCAAACAGTGAAAATCCTCTTAACTGAGCACACCCTTGGGCTTCACACAGAATAAGGCATTACACTAATCATAAGCAGAACTAGTTGGGATTTTTTTTGCTGAAACAGAGTTTCACTCAAAAATGCTTACATGGCAAAACCAAAGTACCTCGTGGAGGGAACCTGATTTCAAAGAAATTTTGCTGAAACGCAAGCAGAGGCTATCACAAATCTCCCCGATTTCCCATCAGATAACCTCGTGATTTAGCCAAGAGCCTGGAGACCCGATGTCTTCCTCACTCCAGCTTACTTTGTCATGATTCGTTGGTTTTCCTGAGATGTCCCTTCCCTCAGCAGGGCTGCAGTTGTGTGTAAAGTTTTGTTTGTGGGCATTGGCAGATTGCCAAAGGGACAATCTGGGTACCTAGGGCACAGGGAGCTTTCAGACTCCTGCAGAGAGCTCTGCCTTAAACCCCAGCTCCTAGGGTTAGGCTGTAATTCGGAGCCTTGGATGTGCATGGAAATATTCGTGTCAGATGCCTCTTCCATGGGGCTAATCCTGCCTAGAGCAGTAATGGCCAGGGATGGATTGTACTGTCGGAATCACATCAGCACCATTCTCCCAAGCTTATCCATTGGACACCTCACTGGAAACACTGTTCTGAAGATAAAATTGGAACAGAATGTGCCATAATCCAGCTTAACTGGAGCGATTTTGGTGTAGTCATTTGTATTTTAAGTAAAGCTGGCTCCACGGGCCAATGCTATGATACTCTTTAGGAACAATCCACAAACCCCAAAGCCACACAGGAATTTCACAGTACACAGACCTGGGATCAGAGCTCTGACTGTCTCTTTGATTATTAGTTTCTGTGTTTGAAATATAGGTATGTCCTGCTAAAGGAATGCCTAGAAAAGAGGGCTTTATGTTATACCTATAAGGGGTTGTTCTGCAAATACTTATGTATTTTCAATTATGTTTTTATTGGTAAACATATTTTTGTGATATTTGATTGACCCTTCCCTTTTTTTACGTGAAGAGCAAGTAATGAACACTAACCTGTCTTCTCTTAAAGCACTTGACAGTAGTACACTTTGTACTAAGAAGTCTTTTATCTTCCTTCCTTATTTCTGAATTGGAATTCCTTATTTCAGACAAGTATGTTAATGCATTACCACAAGCTTTTTTGTTCTCAAAAAACAAAAGGTGAAGGTTTATTTCTTGCTTCTTCTGGAGAATCTTAACACAACCACAATCTGAAAGCTTTATTTAATGAACTTTATGCAGCGAAACGTACTGCATTGGTAGTTTGCTGGAATGGAGCAGGAGAAAGAAAATTCTGTCTCTGCAACCTCGCCAGAGTATTTCAGGCTGACATGGTGTGCAGCAAAAAAGCAGCAGGTAATGAGAATTGAGCGGCTGAGCTCCGGTAGCCATGGATGCTGTAAGACTAAGTCCTGTATAAGCACGAAAAGCGATGGGCCTCTCGGGATCATACCTACATGCTGTGATTTGGACACAGACTTCAAAGTATCAGGCTGGGTTGGAGACACTGCATAGGATGGATAGCTCAGTACTTGATCGCTTTGTGCTTAGATTTTCAGAGGAAGTGTATAAAGTTCACATTGAATATGCCTTGGAAGAAAAAAAAAATCTATTTTTTTTAGTCATAGGAATTATACATTTGCGAGAATGTGACAGATGTTTCTGACCAGTCCTATACGGAAGGTTAAGCAGATTAAGACTGTGTGGCCAACTGGTTCCGTTATTAGCAGAATTTCCAGGGACTAGATGGCAGTAGCATGTTAATATTTTGATAAGAAAGAGTAAATAAAATTCAAGATGACGGAAAGAGATGGACAGTGATGGACTTGCCCTTTCTGGCTAAAATTCAAAAGCCTCTTTGCCTTTGATAGAACTTTCAGAGTAATGACTTGTATATAGTGCTTTTCTAATGTGCCGATGGCAAATCGTCAGTTAGAAGATGTTTTCATGGCAGTTAGATTAAAAAACCCAGCCAAACAACTGAGAATAAACTAAACAAAATGAATTAATTTTTACTGAGATTTAAACCAGTAAATCTTGGCAGATGTGTGCAGTAATGTCCAGAAATAAGAGCGCAGACAGATAAAGGTGAGATATTAAAAGATAAATGTAAAGAAAATGGACTTCGAAGAAATGTGGTTTAACCTTGTCAATTCTAATTCTCCACAGTGTTAACACTAGTTGTCTCATGCCTGCTATCACTCCTGTGCTAGTTTAAAGGTAGGATGAGAAACTGATCTAATTGTACTAAGTTTAGAAAGACCTGCTTATGAAATTACAAAATCTTGTATTCCCTTTATTGTTTGTAAAATATCCCAGTCTGTTATCTACCACAATTTTTTCTAGAGAAAAAAAGGCTTAGAAGAATTTCCTTCTCAGTCTTTATTGAGAGTATTGCTTACCTAGATGGTTAAAATAAAATACTACAAATCTGAAGTATTTTGACTTCCTAGGAGGCATTGTATGCCTGTATGCTTTTAATTAAGGGAAGGTCGGCAGTGATGGTGGAAGGTCGAGTCAGTATGCTAAATGAAAAATGTAACTCTGCAACCTCACAGCCTTCCCTGAAAATGTAATAAAAAGGTAGCTAGAATTGCATGATTTTCACTAAGATACAAAATTGCCTCATAAGAAACTATGAAACATAAGGTAAGGGACAAAGACCTAGATGAGGACTGGCTGAAGCTACAGAAATGAACTGGAGGTCAGAGAGCTAATGGTGAGGGTGCACAGCTGCCCCTGTGGGTCAGAAACCAGCAACGACGGTCACGGGGGAGGGAGCTTCTCCTGGGCTGACTCAGTCCTGGGCGATGTGGTCCTCCCACCGTTCAGGTCCCAGTCACAGCGACCAGAGCAGCCCCGCAGGACGTGGAGCACCTTCCCTGTGATCTTGGCTGCCTCTTTCCCCTGATTTGGCCAGGGGTGTGAGCCAGGAACTCCTGTCTCCCACAAGAAGGCCAGACCAACAAGTTTAGACTGTTCAAAATCAGGGTCACGTTTGCTGTCTTAAGCTCTTCCATTTATCCAGGGTAAGATAAAAATTGCTGAAGACAGCTTCCGAAGTGAAAGCCCCACTCTGCAGGCTGGTAAGGGCCATGCTTGCTGAGAACTATTTGGTTTTGACTCCGCTTAGGCATTACACAAGGTGTTGCAGTCAAGAGCTATGTGGGTGCGTGAGCCAGTGCCCGAGGAACTGCACCGCGTCTGCTGGTGATGGAGCAGGATCTGTAATTCACTTTGGGTTCTGCTGTTTATGATCACATCGCCACCATTCATCCTCCAGCACATGAGCGGTATCAGTTAAAAGAGACTGGCCTAAGAGAGCTTTTTTCTTTTTTTTTTTCCTTTTTTTCCTTTTTTCTGCAGTCTGATGTCCATGCTCAGCTTACAAACAACAAATCATATGATTTTGCTTCAGACAAAAGCCCATTCTCTTATGAGAGTTTTGTCCAGGGTAATGTTTTGATGATTTTTTCAATTGTTTTCGTAACTTGCAAGGATAATAAAAATTCACACACGCCTGCTTTTTTATATTCTTTTGTGGTTGTCTGTAATAGCAGCAAGAGCTTTTATTTAACAAGTTAGACTGTCTCCTCCTTTCTCTGGAACGTTACATCAAAAATATTTGGAGAAAAAGTTAAAATTTACAAGAAGTGCAATGGAGAAATCATTACCAAGTAGCATAAAACCCATTTCAAAATGAGCATCATTTTTTGGCTGCAGAGGTGAATTACTCTTTAATTAAAGAAAAATCATCCCCTAGCAAGTAAAATCACCCCAAGCAGATGATAATAATTTGGAATGAGGCAAAGCGAACACTTCATAAGTGACACTGGAGGTTTAGAGTGCTGAATGTTTTAGTGTCCCAGTGGTTTAAGAGCAAATCCTACAGCTGCTACTCTAAGCAGAAAAACTCCACCTTATTGCTTTATGATGCTGGATTTTAAAATTGAGGCACCACGGGGATTTAGATTACAGTCAGTGACAGACTGTACTCACTACATCGACACTCTCTTCCACTTCTCCCTCCCCAAGCAAAGAGAACAGTTGGTAACTGAGAAGCAAACATGCGCAAAAATATATTTATTACTAAAGGGATCTGTTTCACTCAGTATTTAAGATATTAAATATTTATTATTCCATGCAGCAGATATTTTGCCGTGTCACATACTACATTAATATAAGCTGACATTGTCATAGAGCTTGCAATTTGTTTGGACAGTTCCTGCAGTTCTGCTAATGGATGGATAGTTCAGAAGATTCAGAAAAGAAGGAAATCAGGTGATTTCTGTATCATTTGTTGTCTGAAATGTTAAGGTATTTGATTATTCCAGAAAGACTCAATGCAGTTTGTTTCAGGCAATTATACCAGGTCTAAATAATCAAAATGATGACATACTAAAATACTTCTGTAAAGGTTTTTCACTTATTTGATGTGACAGTGAACTGTAATTTTTCACCTGCAATGGACTACACAAATACCTCAATAATCTGATGAAATGAAAAAGTGCAAGCCTAAAACATAGATCAAAACTCTGCTCAGGTACCTGAAATTTAGTCTCAAATTTTCTAAGTGGTTAAAAATTTGCTCTAAAGCATCATTCAAACTCCAGATAGTACCTAATGACTGTTTGGGATTATAAAATTAAATGACTGTTCCTTTCAATTATATGTTATTGTTAGCCTTTCTGCAAAAAGAAGTAAATATGTAATTCTCTCCCATACCTTTTTCTTAGTTTATATTCTACAAAGAGCCATAGCCGTATCTAGGTCCATTCCTAATTCCTTCTTGGTGCAATAATTAAACTTTTGTGGTTTCTACACCAAGAGAAGCATCCTATTATAATTTGCTTCAACTTCTCCAGTTTTATCTGTGCTATCATAAAATTCACACTTAGACCTATTGTATGCTCTGTAACTTCTTCCCCTTGCAAAAAAAAATAATTAACAAACCCACATTTGTATTTCCACCACAAATCAAATTTTTAAAAAGGTGGAAAAATAACATGAATGGTTTTTATGAGAAGCTGACTATACATGAAGTAAAATTCTTTATTGCTGGTATAAAGTTTGGATATTATATAACTTGATTTGTGTAATTAAGGTTTTTCTTTTTTCTTAAGGGAAGGATAAAGCAGGCTATTTCTAGAATCTAGTTTTCCTTTAAAAATGGCAGCATGACTACAACAGCACTAAATATAAGATTGTGACTCCAAGAGGATGCTGGCATTACCTACCAATGCAGTCATTCCAAAAAAAAAAAAAAAGAGCTGTACTTGCTGTATGTTTTTTCTATTTATATATTTATGATCAATGATTTTTAGTTGCTACACTTTCATTTGATTCTGTAACTTCTTCTAGCTATTGAATTTTGGTATTTGTTATTTAACAAGAGTATATTACCTATGACTTGAAGATGACTGCCTAGCCAAAAAAATACAGGAAAGAACATGAGTTAAAAGTCAACTATTCCACTTCAAAAGTGTTAAAGATGAAACTGCTTTTGAAGGTCACTAAGGATTAAGATGCATTTTCAGCATGTAGCCAGCGTAGGAAGTTTATTGCATTTTGATGTGAAATGCGCCACAAAAATTTCAGTTCTGTATTCCTAGAAAGTCATCTTTCTTGTGGTTTCCAATAGAGCAGTTCAAAAGGAGACGCTTCCTCAATAAGAAACACCCGCTGCATTTTAAATGTTGCCCATTTGCTGCTTACAAAGTATCTTGATGTCCACACATTATTCCGACGGGTACTTTAAAGTTGTTATTGCTGCCATATCGCCATGGGTGTTTAGATGGTTCAGTTGCTGCCTGGCTTTCCACTCCTTTTCAGCTTTTGGTTGTAAGGAATCACTCTCTGTCATCCCCTCTCTCCACAGTTCTGTCCATAAGTCATGTAAGTGTATGTAATGCTGAAAACCTCCCGCAAAAAAATAAAATAATAAACATTCCAGGGAACATGAAATCAAGGAAATGGAATTGGGTACAGCAATTAGTTTGCCTTTTTTTTTTCCTGCAGAGATATTTCTTTGCCGTCAACAAAATAACAGTTAAATGTGTGTAACTCGAGTCCTTTGAATTGTTATAAGAAATATAAGTACACAAGGGTCAGAACAAAATAAAACGAGAAACCTGGGAAATGAAACCTAGCATTTAGATTTTCAGTATGAGATTTTTTGGAAACTATTTGCAGCATCTCACGAAACCTGCAGATATTTTATATTTTGTAGCTTGTCCTTTTATACATTCTCATGTAGTTGCCGGGGAATAAGTTGCCTTATTCAATTGCTACGTGCCCCAACCTTTTCTATCCATCCCTTTCGTTGCAACCCTTCAGGCTGAGGCAGGAGGCTGGTGCTGAGCTCACCTGTGGGACGGCAGGAGCGCGGCTCCCTGGGCAGCCCAGGGCAGGAAAGAGCAGCTCCGTGTGCCCTCTTGGTTGCTGATGTGCAGAAGGCTTATGTTGCACTTTTACAGGGAGTCTAAGGGATGTCCAGGTTTTCTGCTTTGCCTGGGAGTCTCAGAGTATTCTGATCTGCCCCTCTAGCTTCTGCTTGCTCTCAGCTAGTCCTGAAATGACGGTAACTACCAATTCCACATCTGGACAGACAGCCTATGGTTAATTATTGTGTCTTACTTTGTACAGCGGCTCTTTAGTCAGGGAAACTTTTGATGAAAATCTTGATTTATCATCTCATTGTTCTTCGGGAACTAGTTTAGGAACATTTAAAAATATTTTTGCTAAGTTTCACTTTATAACATAGGTTTCCAAGTATGCATCCCTGCAAGCTTTGCTGTCTAGATTATCTCAGCAGTGTTCTTCTTTGGACCATACTTCTTTTATTTTTTTCCTGTGGATCATGCTTTTAAATGCCAAGGTCTCTGCTGCCCAGAGGGAGAGGTGGCCATTTAATTTCCACATAGTTCTAGTGGGGAGACAGACCAGGCAGCCTTCTACTAAAACACATCCCTGTTAAAGAACCAAATTTCCTTATGAAGTTAATAAAGAGTGGAAAGGAATTTCCATTGGATGGTTCAGAGCTCTTAAATTAGCAGACCACAGTCAGGCGTGAATATCCCACAGTCTGTGCTAATATGTTGTTCAATCCTATTTTCTGTTATACTAACCACCAATAAAAACCCATTTAGGTTAAAATATAAAATTGATTTTGGTTTAGAGAAACACAATAAGCATGTCTTGATGAATAAGTGTCTTTTGGACTTTAACTCTGCTTTATATGGATATGAGTATTTTATAAAATTTTGGGTGAAGCCACCTGTAATCTTCAGGGTGGACAGAGGTGCATTCTTACAGCTAATGAACATATTCATCTCCCACTGATTTTGAATTGCTCATGTGAATAGTCTCCTTATACTGTAGTGATGACAATAACACCGCCTCTTCCTGATTTATATTCTATTCCTATAGCAATTTAATTCATTATCCTATTGACTTTCTCCTCTGAAGCTGAACATTAATCTGAAGGTTATAGAGATTTTATTAAACGACCCTTCCATTAGACATGTGTTCCCTCATCCGGTATTTTCCTCAGAGGCTTATTTTTCAACATTAATAAGTACCGCAGTACAGTAAACTTTATCTTCTGGCTGAAATACTTGAGAACGACCTGCGCCATTTCCAGTGGAGTCTCCAAAAGGTGATACAGATGGCCTGTGGCAACGGACGGATCTGAATTTCAAACTTCTTTCTGCAAGCTGTTGGCAGCAGTGCCAGCGTTACGGGCTGTAGTAGGGATTGGCTCACAGCTCGCTCTGCTTTGGGGTTGTAACCACCTGTGGGAGCGTGGTTACGAAGAGGCACCGAGGCACCGCCAGTGGGTTTAATGCTCCTTTCCTGAGAAAGGACTATGTGCTAGCACAGTCTGATGAAGAGCCAGACTCTCAAATTCTCACCCCAGTGATGCTTCCTATAGAGAACAAAACAGAAAAACCAACCTGGGGGAGGTATCTAAGTATGGGGTAGGTGCAGGTTAGACAAGGAGGCAGAGTCCTAAGCCAAATGTCACGTGGGAAACACAATTGAACATTCACCTTCCAGGTGGTGAAGTTTTTGGGAAGAAGATAGGGGCCTTATCAAATGAAAGGAGATGTAAAAGGTTTGCAATAAGTAATAAAATATAGTTGGCCTGCACTTGCTATTTCTTCTCATATTCTTATTGACTGTGGCTTGTTCTGTTTTACCAACGTAATTAGAGACATAATACAAAGTCAATGTTTTATACCAGTAAAGGTTTTTTTAGGGGGAGAGATTTATTTGGCGGTTGGACTAGATGACCTTTAAAGGTCTCCTCCAGCAACAACACACTCTATGATTCTGTGGTTTGGTGGGGTTTTTGGGTATAAACAATACCAACATTAGCATTTTTGGGAAGGTTATTTGGAACCACACAGGCAAGCCAAAGGTGTACAGAAGGTCTCAGTGACAGAGCCACTGTTTCTGATTTAACAATTCAGACTAATTCTACAGCAGGCTGGATTAAATTATTCCATCTGGCTGGATGCTTCTCGCGGGCTGTCTATCTGACAGTCCTGTGTCTAAAAATATCGGAAGGTGGATTTGCAACACTGATCTCTGATAAGTAATCCTTTACTATCACTAGAAATTCCCCACTCACATAGAATATGCCTGCAGTTACAGAAATTGCAGCAGTAGGAGAAAGCTGGTATCTCAGAATTTCAAGTTTACCCCTTTGACTCTCAATTTCTTGTATTTTATTCTGTTTTCTTAGAGGCTTTTAGCAGCAGAAAATAAATCTCGTTTCCAAGCTGCGTTTATACCTTGCAATACGCATTCCTTTATCTAGATAGTATTTTGGCTTTCATTGTACTTCTTGCGTAGCGATGAAACCGCTGTGTGTTTATAGTCTTTGTCAGTGGGTTTTGGAAGGGTGACTCGGTGGGCAGAGAAGGAGGAATCTAATTTTTCCATGTGTTGTTGACTCTGGTCTCTTGTTTGAAAGTCTCCAGCCACTGAGTTTGTGAAAAGTGCATAACCCCAAATAATTAAGCTCCTTGACTTTCTGCCTTTGCACTGATAAGGCTACTACAATGCCAGCCATAAAGTGGTTAGAAGTCTACCACAGCACATTTTTTTTTTCTGCTACAGAAATAAAAATGGTATGGATTTTTATGACTCTACTACAACCCCAGCCATAAAGTGGCTAGAAGTCTCCCACAGCACATTTTTTTTTCTGCTACAGAAAGAAAAATGGTATGGATTTTTATGAATTTGCCACATAGTAAAGTGTGGACCCTTTAGGGTCTTATTTTCACGATGAACCTTTTGGAGCGTGTTACCTTTTGTATTTTAACAAAGTAGACAATTCCTGAACAACAGCACTCCGGTCGATTCTGAAGTATTGAAAGGAAGTTGGTCTTTCTCATGTAACGATATGGACTCTCAAGCATTAAAAAATCTTTTGCATAGAGGCAATAGGCAGCAGACACAATTGGTGTCTTAGTTTGGGACTTTGCTTGCGCCAAGATTTTTCTTCTAATCATTATAATACAGCAGGATGCTAATGCAAAGAATAGGGAATTAAATACACTCAAGTATGTAACCGAGGGACAAGTAAATGCTCAATTTATTTATTTAAGCATTCTAAAGTCTGCTTTTCTTTCATTGTTAGCAGTGCCAAACTGTATTGATGATAACTGTATCGATGATAATCTGACACACGCTTTTAAAGCCCTTACACTCAAACTATTTCAGCATTAGTTCAGTTATTCTGCCTACTAAAGTGATAATTAGGGGCTAAAATGTAAACAGGTTATTGTAGACATCTCTGTTCACAGCATTTAACAGGTAGTTAAATGTTAAAGCCTGCGAATTACAAACCTCTTGGTATCATTCAGGCCACAGTATATTTTGAGGCAACCTCCTATTTCCAGATTATTTTTCATGCCATGGTACCACTCGAGTGCTCTCTAACTTGCTCTGAGTGCCTGCCCACTTGCAGAACATCTTCACTAGGCAAAAGCAATCCCTGCGATGAAACTTTGCGCTTAGCACGGATATTAGGTGGGATTTCAGATATGTCAAGCACACTGGAGCTGATTCAAGACATATCGGGGCTGTTCACAAGTTTCTGCTTGTCTGCACTTTGTTTTAAGCCACTGTTTGAGCCTGCCTAATGGTTTGCGAGTCTCAGGCAGGAGAGGTACTGCTCTCTCCCTGACCTCTCCCCAGGTTCCCCTTCTCTCTCTGCCACGTGCTGACTTTAACACGTGTTGGAGATGTCAGTGAAAATGAGGGGACAGGTATGGATGGGGAAGGAGGAAAGGAGGAGTAGGAATAATCTCATTGTGTTACATTACATTATAAAGGCAGGTACTCTATCGTAAAGTCAGCTAATTCGTTTACGTTTTTCTTGCCATTGTTGCTGGGAGCTGTAGATATTGCATCTTCCTGTGCTGAAAGCTTATTGAAAATCACTTATTTATACAGACAACACTTGTATGGGTGGATGTTATATTCTAAGAACACTGTGAGCTGCCATCCGTCAGTGAAAATTTGCAGCCATGCTATTCTGCATGATTGATTCAAATCTCTGCTTGTACTTTGGAAATGATATGTGCTTCATAAACAGGACTTAACTGTGCAGATGCAGGTTCAAATTAGTAATTAATACTTGACCTTATGGGAACTTACCTGCCCAGCTGCCCAGAGCAGCTATCTGAAACTTTGAAAAACACATCCTCCAAGGACAGAATTCACCTCCTCATCAGAAAAGGAGGCATCTAGTCTAAGCTACTTGGCCTGCTGTTTGTCTCTGCTCTGTCGTCAAGGGAGATGCATCTCCACAGAGTGATTTGTCCTCTCCTAAGCGACGCATGTTTGGCTATCAGCAATGATCATCTTCTGAAGATGCTAATCTCTTTCTATGCACTGCAGGAAGAATTCAGATAGGTAGAGAAATCCTGCATGTACTGTGGATCCGGCTCTGCGTAACTGACTGACTGACAGTCGTTTCCACTTAGCTAGATTTTCTGCTTTTATTACGAAGAAACGAGAGGTCTCTGTTAGCAAACACTAAATATTAATAGTACTTCAAAACTCCTACTTTCAAAACCAGAAGAGCCTAATTAAGCATCGTGTTGCAAAACGATGCTCTACGTTTTTACCTTTTGTTATAGTCTGACTCATGAATGTAAAACTTAAAAATTGTTAAAAAATATCTGAAATGATGGTGATACAGCATATCAAGAGCAAAGGTACATTTCAACCAGGTATTTTGCTTTCTTGTTCAGTCAGCTTGCTTTTGTTTGAATATTGCTCCTCTGTAAATCTGAATAGCAAAGCAAAGGCCTTATTTACTACAGCATTCTGAAAAATTTCAGCTCTTAGAGGAGTAATACATTATATGTTCACTTATAGAATTTAATGAAGGCAACCAGAAGGCATGAATAATATCATGAAAAAGCTGCCACTGGCTATATTATGCATCTATGTAGCTTATAAAACAAAGCAAATTATTACCATAAATTATAATACCATCATTTGACAACTTTGCAATTAATTTCCTACTCTTAAATAACTGCTGCTGCACAATGCCAAAGAAAATGCCATGTATTAACTGACTCATCACCAGAGCCTGTGATAGATAGTACAGATGGTAATTTGATTATTCATCTCCAAGAAAATATGTGCTTTATTATGAAGCACTATTCATTTTGGTCTTCTGAAAGAAAGGTAACAGGGATAACTACAGTGTCTTTAAAAAGAATCTCAAGAGTAATAGGTAGTTGTTCTGAAGCATTATTTAAGATTCGTGGAGTAGAGTTGCATGCTAGATAGATCACAGACGTGGCACAAGCTGAAGAAGGATCAGCTCTTCAATGCAAAAATGCTTCTACATCTCTTCGATGCAAAAATGCTTCTACAGTAGAAGAACAAAGATGATCTACCAGAAAGTCTGCAAACTTGACTATATATCCTGAAAAAGTACTGCATGAAATATTTATCTATTAAGAGTAATGGGCCATGCTGAAATACGTGTCAGGATCATAAAATTATGGTCTTTCCTGGAACAATTACAGACATATTTAAAATACAAAGCAGGTTCCAATTCTGGCAGGGATTGTTTGTGAAGTTAACTTTATCTCTTCAGCAGACCAACAGCCTTCTCTGGAACCATCTCTAAAATTAGGTATCAACTCATTTTTATGTGAATCAGAGGCAGAATGATGCTCAATGTAAAGTGCTGCACACCAGTGAGTAGCAAAAGTAGCACTTTTGTAACAGCTTGAAGCACTTTCAGTATTGCTTTGTTGTTATTACTGTATTTGCCTTTACTACGGATATAAAGGACTCACCAAAAGATACTTGACTACTTTTTAAATGGTGCATAGGAGAACAGAGGATGTCTATGCATACAAGAAATGCAACAGTTTCCTTTTCACAAGAGGCACACAAATTGCAGTGCATGGGAGAAAAAAAAAAAAGCGCAATTCCCTGATCTTCAGAATGGATAAAGGGAAACAATTTTTATGAGTACAAATTAGCCCGCAAATACCTTTAGGCAGAAATAGAAAGCGAGCAGTTCATCCTGTAGTTCATTTGTAACTTGGAATACGGTGACGTACCTCCCCAGAGAACGCCTGTCCGTTGAGCAGGTGCTCTGAGCCCTGGCTGTCCTCGCTTCCAAAGTGTAACCGGATTTCCTCCAGGCGGTGACTGTAGGTCATCGGTCCTCCGGAGATGTTGACCAAATGCTCTTTGTCTAACCGTAGAGATACATGTCTCCCTGTATTATACATCGTCCCACTGACCTAAACAAAATGGGGAGGGGGGGAAAAAACCATATTTTCAAAATAATTTGTAAATCCCAGAAACTAGTTACTTGTACTTCAAGATTTCGCTCTTCCACACCTTCATTTAAATGTAGCCATACATCTTGTTGTTGTGAGATGAAAACACAACCTCAGGTTATACGTCAACTTCTGCTTTGAATCTCAGACTGTATATTTAAATAATCCATACGTCCATATTTTAGCCAGGGGCACATGGTTAACACAGTGAATAAGATGATTACACTTTCAAATAATTAGGTTTTTAGATTTTTTTTTTGAATTTTTTTTTTGCAAGGTCTGAGTAATGGCTTCATTACATTTCTGCAGTGAAAATGGGAACATTTCAGCTGCCATAAATTATTTAAGTAGACTTGAACAAATCTGAAATTTAACTCATTTTTTCCTTCTTTTAATATTTATAACAAAGTTATCCAAAAGTTAAAGGTGCTGCAAAAATCAGAGATATAATTATTCATAAATAGGGAGCCCTGCTCCTACTGGAGCTGCAGATAAAAACTTTCATTGTTCTCCTCTGCAAGTCTCTTTGTTTTGTTATGAATATTTTATGTTTAAAATTGTCAGATATTTTAGCCACAGCAGCACAGAATTAATTACAATTTGACCATATATCTCTAGTTCCTACCACACCTTAAGTAGCTGTAACGCTCTTCAAGATTCATCTTTATTTTTAAAGAGATGGAATGGTGTGCTTCATTTGCAAACTGATTTACAGCTGCTGTAATGAAAAAGAAAATGATTGTGGAGATTTTTCACATGGAATATAATTCTGTCATAATTTCCACTGTCATAGGAAAAGTTCCTATAGCGAGAGGTTCCTTAATTTATGCCATCAGAAAGTGAAATATGCTAATTTGAGTTTAAGTACAATTGTGATTTATTTAAAAACATTCTGCGTGAATACAAATGATACACTTGAATAACATTAATTTACTTTAAGAAGAGGAAGTGTAGCAATAATATGCTTTGTTGCACTTCAATTTAAAACTAAAGACATGACTATTATGTATTATATCCTATACTACATCAGTACTATAGTAATTAACATTGCTGCAGTGTCATTTTATCTGTAATACTAATTACTGAGTTTAAATGACCTGTTTTCTTGCACAGTATGTTGTAAAAAGTTACACTGAACAGACTGTGCGATAGAACTAAATAGATGAGATTAAGCAGCCTTTGATTGTCGTATTTTTTAAACTTTGACACAGATGTTCTATTTTTTGTGTTTATTCCGATTCAAAACAAGCAGTAATAAATTTCTTATGAAAAGTAATGAAAACAAATATTCCTATTCATTGCAAATAAAACACAATGATCTTACTTATAAATGCTCCTTAGTTTTTCTGCTTGACTTTGCATGCTAATAATTAAATACCAAGTGAGTTTAATAAGCGGAAGAAGGTCAGTTCATTGCATTCAGTTGCAGTACGCTGCATATGAATGACAGAAAGCTGCTAATCACAAGTAACAAATGTAATTTAAAAATATGGGAAAACGGTTTAAAGCCTCTTATTCACGTATGGAAGCTCGCTTCACTGAATGCTCAGTTAAGTTTAGCAACGATTCAAAATATTCAGTATCCATTTTCTTACTTAAATTGGTACAAATCTCAAATTAGGTTACCCTTATTTTCTCTCTGAGGGTAAAAGTGACGCGAATACCCCCTAATATGAATAAGTTAACCCTCCGTAGCGCAGAGAGGGGAAATTGTTAGAGCCACATTCGTCAATGGGAGTAACATTTTGTCTTCTTCATTTCCCCCCTCATAAAAATACAGTGCTTGTCACGACATTGTATTGGTGGTTTTAAAGCAGAATTTGCCTACCTAGCTGCGGATGACAAACACCAGTCAGGCAGGGAAGCGCCAGACGTGCCTCGCTTCTGACCTGCAGGGAGGAGGAACACTCGAAGCGAGACTATTGAAGTCTCCTACACGGGCACACAGGCTTGTCACCAGCAAAGAAAAAATTCATGATCTTGGGCATAAAAAAAATGCAAAGCCTCATGCTTTTATCTGCCTTCTCTGACTTCAGTGAAGCATGAGTTTTCTTCTTGTCAGTGTGTGCCCAAGGGAAGAGCAGCAGGATCTGCCCGTGTAGTCAGGACCAGGCTGCACCGCTGGGATGTGGCCATGCCTATTTCTTCTCTGGAGAGAGTCAACACCCCCCCATTGCTGGCAGCTTTGAATAGGCACTTCTCTCTTGGGCATTTGCTAACTACAAGAACAGAAGTGTCTTTTATTTGCCAAGCGGCTTGGACTATATGACCCTTAAAGGTACCCTCGAGCCAAACACATTCTATGATTTGCTTAGATTATACCTGAATGAAACATTGAAGTATTTAGGATTTTTTTACTATCATTATTTTGTTCTGTTTTATATACAAACCCAATATATTATCGTCTTAGAAAGCATACATTTCAAGTATGATCCTTTACAGGTGTTAGGACATAGTATCATGTAAGTGCAGACACCTCTTTGGATGCTCAAAGATCACAAATAGTGTTCTACTAGTCAGTAGGAAAATGTCACGGAAAAAATAATGCAAGACATAAAACGTTGTTCTCATTGTTTTTGTCAGAAAAAAAAAAAGCATTTTTTTTTCACTAGGTCCAGTTTTAACTGCTACTGGAGAAAAGGTTGTCATCTTATTCACCATGTGAACCTGCCGAGAAAAGGATTTTTTTATGGTACTGAGCCTTTAAAGTGGTAGCGCACTTTCATTTTAGAACATCAGCCCAAGTTGGTTTTGTGGAAACCAAAGTCACGTGTGGTCTTGTAAAAGGTTGCAGGCACAGCAGTTAAGGAGGAGGCATTTTCTGTATTTTGGGTTCTCCTACAAGACACACAGTAGGAAGACAGGGATGCCTCATGGGAAAGATGTTGACTCTGCTTGGTAGAGCCAATGATATCTGCTAGTCCAGAAAGGGCAGCATTTTTATACCGTCCTGTGGATTGGACAAAATGTTACAGGGTAGTTTAAAAGGAGAATATAAAAGATCTGTTAAGATCTATATAACCGTTTCCTTAATGTGTCAGACTAATCTTTGGTGCCAAGTTCTTCAAAGTTACGGCCTCTGTGTTGTTTCTTGCTCTGCTATAAAGTGACTCTTTTACCCTGCGTTTCTGTCTGACTTGGAAGTTATATAAAGATGAAAACACAGCAAACAAACCCGGGGCACTAAATCTTGCCCTCTTGTTTTTCAGAAGGATTAGCATTCTCATTTATCTTAGGCGCTAGAAATGAGACTGCAGTAAAGAAAACATACGTTAAATCACCAGTAAAAGCCTATCTGAGAAACTAGCAAAGTCCACCATTGTCAAAGTTAACAATCATACGACATTCTTAGCTGACCGCATTTTCCTCATACATTAAGAAACATTTCCAGACAGGCAAATTTATCTGTGGCAAAATCCCTAAGTAGAACAGAGCATGTCGATAGGCTTCAACCTCAATTGTGGAATAGTTCAACTTTGGCAGCCTTTAATTAAATTATTAACATATTCCTGATGTGGTTATTTTCTATTTAATCTCATTACTTTTAATTCTTGCTTCACAGAGCTTTGTGCACGTAATTCCCCAGCAGCATTATTCTCTCTCTTTATCTTGATGCAAGACAGCCACACAGGCACACGCTGCTCATCTATTCTATACTGCATTTCTGAGTAAGATCTGAATACTCATGTGGTATCTATGTACAACTTGCCAGCCCTGCGATCACAAAAAAGTCCCACTTTTGCCCTTTGCAAGGTGGAACGCAAGCAAAGTCAATAAAAATGCATACCTCAAAAAGGCAAACTCTTTGACGCGTCTTTGTCTTGCAACTCTGTTTATGACCATTAGGAGAAAAACAAAAAGCCTCCCCAAACAAACAAAAATGAAAAACAATCCTCAAACTTTTTTTTTCTAATGATATTCTTTAACCCTGCATTTGTGGAAGCATTTCTGTTGTGTCCTAGTTAACCACATATCTTGTTCCCTTCATCTTTTTTTCCCACAACTAGTCCTGAACTAAATATTTTTGCTTTGTGGCTTACATCTTGGCATGACAGTCTGTATTAAAATAGCCTTCAAAACCCTGATCAGGAGAAGTAACAGAAAAAGAAGGCTGTTTCAGGGCAAAGCCATGCTAGAAATGTAAGCAAGGAATTCAAGAGGAAAGGAGAAGGACCTGGGATGGATTCTGCGCCTTTCGTTCCTGTGCCATGTTAGCAGTTTCTTCAGGGGGTAGCACAGGCTCCCTGCTTCTTAGGGGTCTTTACAAAATAGCAAAATGGTACGTTTTGGATTTATTCAGGTAAAAGTGGTCTGACGATTAGTTCTAAGAACACGTTTAAACTTGTATCAGTACCTGCAGTGGAGCAGCAATGAATGTAAGGAAGGAAGAAAATCAATTGTGTATGGCTGCCTGCTGCGGCGTCCTTGGATCTTATCTGCAATATTAGGTGTTCCTTTCTTTAGGATGAAAATAGATACAGTCCAAAGAAGGCCTAGAACTGTGCAAGGAAGCAAATCACCAAGGATTCGAGAATGTTTTGAAGGTGTTGTAGTGCCCCAGTTTTATGTCCTGCAATAACCAAGTTTCAATCATCAGCCACCTGGCTGCCATATCTTCCTCTTGGAGTTGTATATTCGAGCCAAAGAGGAAAGGAGGTCCGCAGGCTCAGGGCTGGTGGGCTTTCCTCCTCTGTTAGCACCCGAACTGCTAACGCCATGTTCTCTGTCATTCCCTTTGGTTTCTGCCATTCATTGTCAATGTATCAATCTCAGTGGGTGGAAGACAGCACGGATCCTAAAGAAAGTTCTGCTCGACATCCTGGACTGCATCAAGAGGTGCGTGGCCAGCAGGTCAAGGGAGGGGATTCTCCCCCTCTACTCCACTCTCGTGAGACCCCACCTGGTTTACTGCGTCCAGCTCTGGAGCCCACAGCACAAGAGAGATCTGGACGTGCTGGAGCGTGTCCAGAGAAGGGCCACGAGGATGCTCAGAGGGCTGGAGCAGCTCTGCTGTGCAGACAGACTGAGAGAGTTGGGGCTGTTCAGTCTGCAGAAAAGAAGGCTCAGAGGAGACCTCATTGTGGCTTCCAGTATCTCAAGGGGGCTACAAGAAAGCCGGGGAGGGGCTTGTGAGGGTGTCAGATAGTGATAGGACTAGAGGGAATGGATTGAAGCTGGCGATGGGTCGGTTCAGATGGGATGTGAGGAAGAAGTTCTTTCCCATGAGGGTGGGGAGACCCTGGCACAGGTTGCCCAGAGAGGGGGTGGCAGCCCCATCCCTGGGAGTTTTTAAGACCAGGCTGGATGGGGCTCTGGGCAGCCTGATCTAGTGGGGGATGTCCCTGCCCATGGCCGGGGGTTGGAACTGGATGATCTTTAAGGTCCCTTCCAACCCTGACAATTCTATGATTCTATGACTCTTCTCCCTGGTGGTGTCTGAGGGACACACGTGCTCCACGGAAACATTATCACGTTAACATCAATATTAAACTGTTCCTAGCACCCGCCGTCTATGGAACTCAAAGCTTCTGAGAAATGTAAAAATAATCTGCAATTGATTTTTGTCTCACTGGGCTAGGTCAGCATAAATGCCAGCTTGTTTTACTTTCTTCTTGACACTTAGACATGATTGTCCTATGCAAAATTTCTCTCTGTAGCTCAGGTCACCTGAACGCAAGTTTCTAAATGCAGGGATAAACTGAAATATGTTTTTCTGAGTCCCCCGAGCAAGTTCCTTTCATTTAATATTTTTTTGGTTGTTGTTCATAGTATCTTGACCAGACTATAATCCATGATATAAAGCACTGTCCTCACTGATTTACACTGATTTGCACTGTAGTATGTATCTCTCTTGTGCAAAGCAGAGATTGCTTCAGGGTTTATGTAGACTTTGGGGCAAGTCTGTGATTTGAAATCTGACGAAGCATTGCACCAAGCTAGAATTTCAAATGTAACCTGCTAAGGTGCACTGCTTAGCTCTCTGCAGCAGAATTTCAAGGCAGTGGCTATATAAAACCACTTATTTTCTTAATGTTGGGCTTATGGCATCCAGTAAATTTTAGAAGTAGTTTTACGCTGCTGTCTTGATTTTCTAGCTGTTAGAGTGGACCCAACCTGGAAAATTGTCATATGAAGAAAGGCTGAGGGATCTGGGGCTGTTTAGCCTGAAGAAGAGGAGATTGAGTGGAGACCTCATTGCTCTCTACAACTGCCTGAAGGGAGGTTGTACAGAGGTGGGGGTTGGTCTGTTCTCCCTCGTGAAGAGTGATGGGACGAGAGGAAATGGATTTAAATTGCGCCAGTGGAGGTTCAGGTTAGATATTAGGAAGAATTTCTTTACTGGAAGGGGTGTCAGCCATTGGAACAGGCTGCCCAGGGAGGGGCTTGAGTCACCGTCCCTGGAAGTGTTTAAGAGACGACTGGATGTTGCTTTGGGGGACATAGTTTAGGAGGTTGATAGGGCTGGGACAAAGGCTGAACTCGATGATCTTCTAGGTCTTTTCCAGCTGATAACGATTCTATGTTGATTCTATATTACTTAACAGATGTTTAAGAAGGTTATTCTTTTCATCAAAAGTCTTCGTTTAAGGAGAAGATTGATATAATCAAATAGGAGACAACTGTTCCATAGATATTCCAAACTTTTGAGAGCTTTGTTCTTTTCCTGAAGTATTCTCTGTGTGTTCACATACATAGACACATGCACATTTAAGACTTCATGTTTTAAAATATTGTTTTCTGCAGAGCTTTCAGTTTATTTGTGCTTTTGATGAACATTTGTAAATCTGAATAGTTGCTTTTTATAATACTTCCTTCCTGCCTTCATCTTTACGCTTAATCATTGTGTGCAACAGTACGTTAAGAAATTGTGGGAACACTGCTAGTGCATAATTTTCAAAATCCTGCCTGCAATAGACAGCATGCTTCTTGACCTTGTAGTTCATGATCTTCTACAGATTTGCCTCGGGGCCCTAGACATAGGTACATATTCGAAGCATTTCGTGCTTTATTTTGGAAGGTAGTTTTAAGGCAAATTCCAGCTACGTTTCCTGCTAGCCTTGGTTGCTGCCAGCAGAGAGCACTGTTGACCCATCCCATACAACCACGGGGATTTCCACAGCCAGGAAGAAAATTAGAACTGATTTTTTTTGTGTGTGTGACACGACTGAAATCCGTGGCTTTAGTTTCAGAAGTGGTGGGTGGCTGCGGGACAGAACTGTGGGCTCTGCTGCATCAGTTGAGCAGGTTTCTGGTCTTCAACCGAGCATCTGGGAGGTGCAGGCTCAGCAGGTTGCTTGGAGGCCAACGGATAAGCAAAACATCCAGAGGGACTTTTCTGGCAAGGATCTAATAGAACTTATGTTGTGATTATAAAAAAAATAGGGGAAAAAAAAAAGTGGAGGGTAGGGAAATAAAGATAAGGAAATAGCCGAGTTTTGATCAAGTGCCACTTACTGTGAGGGAGCTGCAATATAATTGCTGAGCTTTGAAGAACAACAGGCATCATCATCAATATTTGATTAAAGAAGGCCCGTGCGAAAAATGTAAAATGTATGAGAGAAGTGTAAAGATTAAAATAATCTTTTCATCTTCTTAGTTGAAAAGTTTTAAAGAGGAAATAATGTTAATGAGTCCAATTAACCCATTTACCTGCCTAATGTAATGTGTCATGTATCAGCGTATGGATGACACACTTTTTTTTTTGCTTTTTAAAGCACTATTTTCAGCAAGACTTTCCCATTCACTGCTTCACAGTTCTGCCTATTTACTTCCCCTAAGTGGCTGATCTTTAAAAAACTTGGAACAAACCTCATAAATTAAATATTCAGTCTTACTGGCTAATGAGCACAATACGTCAATTTTCAGTGATCAAAATAATGTGCTTCAATAATGTATACACCATTCTGTAACAAAAATATAATTTTAATAGAGGACCTGCAGGGTCATGATTAGTCTGAGATAATTATATGCCACAGGATGTGAACGAATGGAACTGCTCCTAGAACACTGCTAATACCCCACAGAGTCTATACACCACATGCTGCCTTTTAGGGATAATAAAGTGCTTTATTGTATTTCCACTACTCCATTAATGCAATGACTTTTGCTTGTTAGTAACTATGAAGCCTAAAGCAAATGCAGCCAAATTTATGGAGTCTAGCACTAATAATTGTTGCGTGTGTTGATGCTAACTTTATAGTGACATCGTTCTCCATCTACAAGATTCCAACTCCATTTAAACCATAGGTGAATTCCACCCTGGAGTTTTCATTAGGTTTTTTTTTTTTTTAATTAAAATGGAATTATTGAAATCGAGAAATGGAAAACTGGTTTCTGTGACTGGACTAGATTTGCTTCCAACGCTGCCTGAAGGCGTGAGGGATGAGTAAGGATTTTTAGTGGGGCTATTAAGATGCTGAGAGCTTCCTGCATGTGGGGATCCATTCCATGCTCTTTGGGGTGAAAAAAGAAATAATGAAGAACGCTTGGCTGTAGGAAGCAGACTGGATCTCAGTGTTCACCATCTTCTTCTGCATAATAGCTTGAAACCGGAGTATCTGTAGGCAAATGATGTATGGAGGAGCAGTGTTGGAAAAGGAACATGACCTTAAGAGACTTGACCTGCCATGACATGGCAGAGAAGGCAACAATGCTCAGGGACTAAGTCCCGTTCCAAGTTCTTTGTGACTGGGGCGCAGGCTCCATGCTGAGACCGCTACCATATTTTAAAAATAAATACTATCAGGGCTTCAACAGCACACGCGGCTGCGTCTTCTTTGGGCTGGATTCTAGAGCGACTGTTTATTAGCAGAGAACTCAAGCTCATTGTGAAGTGTCACATGCCTGTGTCATGCTCTAGCATTTAAAAAGGATGTAGCATTTTTTTTTAAAAAAAGATGAGCTCTAAACTAAACTTACACCGAAGAGTTGCAGAACTAGACTCAGCAATTCACAATCCTGTGTGTCTGTAGCCACCTTTTAAACCCTGATAACGGGTCTCATCCTGTGCCGTGACACAGTTACAAGCACTATATGAAAGAGGGAAAAATTACATTTGTGTCCTCTTTTTAGTTCATCAACCTTAGTTTAGAGTTAGGCTGAGTCAATAAGTAATTGAGAGAGTAACTGGGGCTTGGAGGACTCATTACCCTAATTTAATCTAGCAATCTGTAATGAGATTTTAGTTTGAGGAATCTATATTAAAAACTCTGTTAAGGATAACTTTTGTCTCTGATAAAGGGATGTCGTAAGAGCTGCCTTTTTAAAATCTGAAGGCTTACATAAATTTCGAAAAGGTTGTAAATGGCACAGAAGCCTCCAAACTTGTGAGAAACACAGATAAGTGAAAAATTACTTGGCATTTTTTTATGTGGCTTTAAAATGTAAAATTGAATATGTTTAAACCCTGAGGGTCTAATTGAGTCCTTTTTTTGTGAGATGCTCTGACCTTTGGTAGGTGTCTGGATTTCAGAGCTCTTCTTTCAGAGAGCTCTTTAGTTGAAATGCCAGAGGTTTTCCAATGGAATCCAAATCAGATGGAAATTCCTGTGACATTAGTGTGTTTCACTTGCCTTGCGTTTTCCACAGAGCAAGACAGGCTTTAGACATTTGGTGCTTCATATCTCATTTGATCAACTGCACATTAATAAATGTATTCAGATTACTAATATCTTTATTTTCCTTGTACATTTTCTTCAGTATTTCATTTTGAATGCAATTTTAAAAGAAATTTCCCTGCTGTTCTGAACAGATATAACTAATTGATTAAGTTCTTTTCTTAAACTGTTGGTGTATCTTCTACTTGTATACAGCATTAGCAAAAAGGCTGTGCTAAATTAATCTGGGAAGTATCTTTCAAGCTAAGTGGTGAAGCAACAGTGCTGTGCATCCATATACCTTTACATGTGTATACACACATCTCTATATATGCCCATCTCTGTATATACAGAAATAAAATATCTTCTTTTTGCTAACTTTGGTGAATAGGAAGAAAAATATCTGCCCTCAAACATAGGCCTGGATTAGCAAATTGGCAGAACCTTCTAGCCGTTGTGCATCCAGAGCATTAGATGACTCCAAGCGCTGGAGAAGCATCCGGCTTTCTGAGCAGGGTAAGGCATGAGAGTTCTACCTTCATTTCTTTTATGTTGCCACCAAACCACGTCACTGTTAAGGCTAACGATGCAATTTTACAAGAGCTGGAACCCTCCATTTGTTGTAATTCTTTATTCCTCTTAATTCTTCTGCTGCCAGGAAGTTCTAAATTTCTGTTCTTATTAAGTTTTCACAAGTCTTCTAAAATAATGACATGACCGCTGCTGCCTTTTGAAATCCTCCGACCACTCTCGTCATCAAGTTCCGAGAAGATGCAAAGTACTGAACCCTGCCTAAGGAAAACTGCAGTGTCTGAGTCGTGGGGTAGCCAGAGAAAGCATGGCCATGCTTTAGTGAAATTATAAGTCAGTGGAAATGAAAAGAAGAATCTATAAAGTTTAGCTTTTTAGCTGTGAAAGGGACAAAAGTTTTATCAGCTTTTTTTTTAGCAGAACTGTAACAATTTTTTGAAAGCGGTGTATTTCACAGTATCAAGCTGCTTCCCAAATCACCGCCGAGGAAAAAAATGCATAATTATTGCAAAATAATTTCCTGAGCCCTGTATCTCTGGAGGTAAACTAGTATTTAGGCAACTTGAAATTTGACCTCAATAAAATTCATTATGTGTCAAGGCAAATCCTTTGTGACATGTAAAAATCATGAGCTATTCTGCCTAGTAGCACATTTCACCGTTCTTTCTAAGCAGCAGCAGAGTTGTTTTGTCCTGGCCTGCTTTTTCTAGTTCTTTACAGAAAGTGAATAAATTAGCCTTCCTGTTTAACAGAGGGCTGGCTTACTCATCTTATTTTATCTGCCTCAAAAGCATTTGTGTATCTTTTTATTGAGAAAACAGTGGATCTGCAAACAAATCCTATCCTGAACGTATCTTTGTGTTTCCTGACATTTCACTCTATTCCAAAATGCCTTTTTTCCCCCTTACAATGCACTTTAAAAGAGACAAACCTTTCTTTTTTTTTTTTTTTTAAATAGAACTCCCTAAAGATTTTTGAATTCTGGCTTTACCAGAAAAATCTTCTCTGTGTTCTGATATGCCTCTAATTCGAACGTGTCTGAGAGTCAACACGCAAATTGGATGAAAGACTGGGAAATTTGGGCTTAGCATGACCTTGAGCTCCAGGCTGAATGAGAGCAGAGAGGGAGCGCTCGCTTCCCCTGAGCCTTCCAGGCTTGGTGTTACGTAAGCCCATGGCCATGCCAGTGGATGTACAGACAAACCTCTTGCAGTCAGGAAGCTTCCCAAGACTTCACTTACAAGCACTCTTCTTGCTAAAGCTTCTCTTCTTCCTAAAGAGGTTTTAGTTTTGTTCTGTTGGTTGCTTCTGTTGGTTGGTTGGGGTTTTTTTTCCCCCTTATTCCATGTTGCCTGCTGTGTTTATAGATTGCACGGCTAAGGGCAAAGAGCTGCTTCTTTGTTCAATATTCTAAACTTCTTTCCAGCTCCATGTATACCGGAGTTGTGTAAATTAGTATTTTTACAAGTAATCAAAATGACACAAAGCTCCGAATACCAAGACATCATTCCCAAGCATGTTTTATTCCATGCAGAGTGAAAGACATGTTTCTGCTAGCTCAAATCACAAAGAAATTATGAGAAACTTCTGAAAAAGGCTACTAGAAAAGCAACTTCTGTGTCATGCCAATTTACCATCAGTTCTCCTCTGCTTTTCTTGGTCACTGTGCTTAGCAAAATACAGATTTAGCCGACTTTGCAAAAGAGTCCATACGGAAAAGAGAAAGGCGTTACGGGATAAAGCTAGCTGGGAATCGGCATAGGACTAAATGCTTTTCCAGCAGGGATACGCTTGAGACTAGATAGGATCTTTGCTTTCCAGACATAAGCAACAAATTCATTTCTGAGAAGGGTTTAATTATATATACTCTAAAGACTTGATCTATGAAAATCATTTTCCCAGGGAAGGATCTTTTAAAGTAGCAGTTCATATTCAGTTATGGACCAGCATTGCCATTTATTAGCGATTGCTTTTCTTCTTATTTTATACACCTTTTTCTTCTTTGTAGAAAGGAAAATGGAGGCTCAGTGCTCCCAGATACCTGTGATGTGGTGTCTTTCCCGGCTCTGGGTGTTTGCACATGCACTTGTGTGTTCACAGTCCTACTTGTGATGAATTATAGCTGAGAACTTGAAAGGTACCAGACATCTTATTTACAGTTTAAAGACAGCCTTGCTCTCTTTATTCTAGATGAAGATGAGTTTCAGAGCTCATTCTCACACTCAGATTCGTTGCTCTCGCCTGCACTAGAGGAAAATACTTTAAACGTGCTTATGTTCTTAGGAACTAGATAAGACTTAGGCAGAACTTGAACTAGAGCTTTCAAAAATTGACTCCTGCAGATCAGAATAAGTATTTCTTTCAAGACATTAATGAAAATTTCAGCACACTTGGTACTTTTACTAATTTTAAATGCACAGATTCTGAATAATGGGTCTGCCCCTGAACTACTGAAATCTGGGAGCACTACCAGTTTTTAATATGTAATTGGAGACTGATACAGTCTGAAGTAAAGATAGGAAGTGCTTCTAGGCCTTCACTTAGAGAAAAATATCCACTCCCTGATGTAACTGAAAGATTTGTAAGTCTATTGTGGCTTATGTCTTATTATTTCCATACCAACTATTTCTAAAGTCTAGATGATGCCTAATAAACGAGTTCTTTAATCATCTTTAAAATGACAAACCTGTTGATAAATTGAATCTTTTCCCAACGAGATATTGCTATATTGATTTTAGTACTCGGTTTTTAATAAGCAGAGACTGTTCAGAATTGCTTGCTATGACAGTCTTGAAAGTAGGGCATCAACCGACTTGGCAAATGGCTGTATTTACATGGGAAGTTTTTGCTAGCACTCTAATCCATTATCCCTCTATTGTTGACATTCATTTGCAATAAGGACACTGGGCCTCTGAAAACCAGACAGGCATGCTACCTAAAAGTTTCTGTGGTAGATCTCCCCTTTTCAGAGGTGATTTCAGCCACCAAATTGAATTATGTGTGCAGCCTTCATGACAACTCCATCCCCAAGTATGGGCACACAACTGAGCGAAGGGCTGAAGCTGTTTAGTGGGAGCTTCGGTGAGCATGAGCAGCAAATGTGCAGGAGTTGCAAGAGGCAATGCATGATAGCAAAGGTGGAGAACGGCAACGCTTGCTTTCCTAAGTTGGAGATGGTAAGGGAAGAATGCTATTTTTCTTAATTGAAAAGAGTATCCAGCAACTGGTTTCTTCACTTACAGAAGAATAACTCAAGCCTTTTCACAGGCAGGCACAGCCATACCTCTGGTCAGGATCGTTTGGTGAGGAAGATACAGTACACACAATATTTCAAGATAAAATTATGGCTAATCACATTACTCAGAGAAGAAAAGTGATGGTACCAAAGTGGCTAGGTCAACATGTAACATTTAAAAAGATGTCTATATTTTCAAAAAGTATTTTTCCTCACTGTTGGAATTATTTCACTTTTGTCTGAATGTATGAAAGCCCTGTGCATGTTAAGGAGTATCAGTCTGCTCAGTCATCCTACTGAAAAAGGCCTACATACCGGAATGACTATATAGATCACTCTTTAGTTAAATGGGCAGAAGGTATCTATGAAGGTATTTAACTATCTTTAGTTAAATGGGCAGAAGGTATCTACTAAAGCAAGTAAATAAAATGGAAACAATACAAAATTCTTGCATGTGCTACGCTATTACAAAACACCTGTAGAGGCAAAAATCCTAAAATACGTGAAATAGAAAGATGTCTTTGATAGCCTGACTTCCACCTCAAGAGTGAGTGTACTTCATGTACTAAAACTGTGTTTTTATAGATACATAAATCCATCAAATCTAAAACATATACATAATTACCCAAATACATAGATGCCCATCTGCATGTCTTCTCAGGCATGCGTACTCAGGGTGTAATGCAAGCTCTTTCACAAAAGCATTCTTTTTTTCTTCCTTTTTTCCCCCTACCAGCTTATGCTTTCCTAGTACAAAAAAAGACTTGCATCATGAATTTATAGATGATAAAACATACCAGACCTACCAAGGGATTACTCAACCAAATGTGATATATACAAGCTGTCAATTGACAACAAAGTAATAGGTATTGAGTAAAAACCTGAATAAAAATGTTATGGCCAAATCACCTTTAAGGGATTTCAGGTTTTTGGTTTAAATACTGTTGGTTGTTTTCTTTTTTCATTTATGTATTTAAAAAAAAAAAAGAAAATTAATACTTCTAAATCCCTGCCTTTCATTCCTCGTATGTCCTGTCACACCAAAGCAAACTAAAATCAAACCAACAGCTTCTAAGATATATAATCTAGACTCTAGGCCAAAGAGTGTTCCTCAGACTCTGGGCCCTGATGCCATCACACTGAAAGGAGGAGGCACAAAGCGACAAATGTCAGGAAGCTGACTGCCAACAACCCCACCAGCTGCAGCAGCTGAAGCTCTCCAAGGCAGGGGAGTCCCTTGTAGGGAGCTGCAGACACAAGAAGGCTGATGAACCAGAGGTGGCCCCCACATGCTGAAAGTCTGAGAAACACTCATCTAGGTCAAGTTTTCCTACACCTAGGCACCTTGGCAGACATGACTTTGTTCTCAGAAGTGCTGAATAAACAGAATTCTACGAAGTCATAATATTTCAATGGAGGGTGGTGCTTTTAATAATCCTAGGAAACTATAAACATGCCCCTTAGGCTAGCAGGAAAATGTTAATGTTTTCATGATTTTGTTTAGTGAATTTTTTCCCGCCCTTTGTCCTTCAGTGATTTGGTTGGTTTGGTCTCTTTTACTGTCCTACATACGAGTAGTCAGCACAGCTGTAATTGTGAGTTTGCTTTTCCTATAGTACCTGTTCCTGTGTACCCCTGCTGCAAGTTAAATACATGTGGGAGGGTCCCCAGGGTCTACTGGGTAAAACCATCATCTGTTCTGTGCCTGTATTTTTCTGTGATGTTTGCAGAACTCTACTTTCTGTGATTTGCTGTCTGAAAGATACTTAAATCCTGACAAAAACATGTAGCCCAGCAATGGGTGTATTCCGATAGTGCTCCGTAAATATTCGGCCGTTTCATTTCCACAGTGCGATGCTTCATCCAAGCTAGTGAACTCGTTTTTCTCGTGATCAAGGCTGTGGGGCAGATCATAACTTCTTATCTAAATGTGGAGCTGGTAGTGCTGTGAGCATATGACACAGGAACAATTCAAAACACTCTGTCAGCACTGACCTACCTTTGTTTCTGAGACTGAAAGGATGAACATACCCTTCTGTATCCCTGCTGCAGTTACAGCCTGATATTCTCCTACTGGAATCACACAGAAGCAAGATCAGGTGATAGGGTACCAGGTAGTTGTACACTCGAATAACTCTTTTTAAAAAGCTCTCTATCTCTATGGAAAATTCCTGTTTAACTGTAAGGAAATCTAGAAGCTTCTCTAGAAAGCACTGAAAAAAGCCCATTATGATCCTTCTCTAGGATCCTGAAACTGTTTTGCTACAGAATTTTATAGGGACAGAATTCTCTAACATACATATTTCAAATCGCCCAGACAGGAGACCTCGGATTCCACTATGGGACGTCTGTAGAGAAGGGCGTTAAAAAGTTCATTAGGAAAGATTAGTATTTGTCTTGTTAAGAGTAAAGGTTTTCATCATTCAGCATGCACTTGGATCTGCATCTGTTATATAAATAGAAGACACCTATTCATTTATTTTTTGTGTTCATAAATTAGAAGACATTATGCCATTAACTAGTAAGGACCCCCCCCCCCCCCCCCCTTTTGATTACAATTGGATAACCAGTATGTACTCAAAATACCTCTCCACAGTATTTTTGTTCTTATTACTGCAACACAGCCCTACCCTAGCCACAAGGTCAGAAGTCCTCCTGCCCCCTGCCCCAGCACTGCTATATGCAAAGTCTGATTCTGGAATAAACGCACAAGTAAAACAACTCCAGTTACGGCAAAGAGATTGAACAAGCCTTGTGAAGAACAGAACAAAGCAGGGATTAAAATCTTGGATGACTAAACCAACTTCACATGCTTCTAATGAATATTTTAGCTGAATGTATCAGCGCGGACAGAATAATCCGGTGGTATTCTAGTATGAGGCTGCAGGAACAGCTAACCTACCGACAGGCTGTTTCTAGCAAATCAGAGAGCTAAGACTTAATCTACATCATCTAGAAAGCATGTGTGCAGAAAATGTGTAATGCCAGATCTTACTATGAAAAAGATTAAGGCTGAAAAAGGATTAGAAATTAATTAAGGAGCTTCTTCATGTTTCCTGATATCCTTCTGATCTGTGACCAGGCTATCTTTAGAGTCTCTGCTACTGATGCCGCCGTTAGTGATAGTTCAAACCTACAAAGGACTCAAAACACTACAAAGGATTAGCATTGTGCTTTGGGAAGAGCTGTAGTTTGGTGGCTTGGGGTTTATTTTCCAGTTCCCCACTTTTAGATCTATTTAAGGGATCAGTGGGAGAGCTGCAGCCTAGGAGCTCGACTTTCCGGGCTCACGCTACCACGAGCAGTTGTCCTTCAGCAGTGGGCAGGTGTGGGACCTTGCACCAGGGAGTCAGCAAAGCACCTTTCGGAGGTGGCAGCAGAGCTCTGAAACCGCCCCAGCTAAGGGAGAGGGCAGTGGTCAGAACCGTGAGCTGGCTCATGAAACGGCCGGAAGGTACGAGCTCTTCTCTGATCCGTTTTCCAAAGTTAAGCAAAATTAATCCTGGGCTCAGTTTTGGATGGTTTAGCAGCCTACAGTACAGCCACAGCATCCAACAACAAGAAGTTACGCGCTGACATAAAACCCGCTGCATCTTAGGAAGTTTCATTCAGGCTTTGCCGTGTGCTCACTGAAAGTTTTAATCCGTATGTGCTCCCCTCACAGGTTAAGAGTATGCAACAGAGAAGAATTAATTCTGATTGATATTAATTAATTCTCGTTATTAATATTTTAAAATTAATTATGGTATTTACTATGCAGACAGTTTTTCATCTATGCCCTGGGTTGTCTCCATTTTCTGGAACTTGATCATACTCTAAAATTTAGCCTTCACCCCAGTGAGGCAGAACGATTATTATTTTGTTTGGAATTCATGGCTTAACTTCCACACAAATGGAATTAATACTGTGTGACTGTATGAGATACTTTATAAACAGGGCCCTCGAGCTTGTTTCAGTGAAAATGAAATGTGTTTTATAACCTTTGTGAATACACAGCTATGAGCAGTTTCTGAAGTAGAGAGGGCATCTTATGCACTGACAGCATTTATGAAAGCAAGTGGTGATAAAAGAGCAGTAAACAATTTTTAGAGAAAGATGAGACAGTTTGGTTTCAAATGAGAACTCTAGAAATGAGCAAGGAAAAGCTGACTTGTCAAGCAGAAGGACTTTTACTGATTGTGTGTATTCTAGCACAAACAAACAACACTTCCCTGCAGCCCCCCTAAACTCATGACACTGATAAATTAGACAAAAACAAAGTCCTGAATGCTAAATAGTTGCTTCTCAAAATGTTAATGGTATCTGAAAATTACTATTATTATTCTGAGACGCAACATGATTCAACATGATTATCTGAGATAAAATCAAAGCGTTCACTCTTCTTACAAAATTTCAATGTATGAGTAATTCCATAGAGCTGTCAGGCTCAGCTATGTGGCATTTAGTACATTCCCTTTTCACAGGAGGACCCTATCCTCTCTCCCTTCTCAGAAATTGCTTAGATTTCCATTTTCCGCCGCAGGTTACCACATTTCCATATTGCTGTGGGCTGGTTTAGCGGAGCTGAAAATTTCTTCTATTCCCATTTCTCTGTCGCGGTTTGGGGGATAAAGCAGGACACTTAGAATCATAGAATCATGGAACAGTTTCAGCTGGAAGAGACCTTGAAGATCATCCAGCCCAGCCTTTGTCCCAGCCCTATCAACCTACTAAACTGTGTCCCCCAAGGCAAATCTGGTCGTCTCTTAAACACTTCCAGAGACGGTGACTCAAGCCCCTCCAATGGCTGACAACCCTTGCAGTAAAGAAATTCTTCCTCATACTCAACCTGCACCTCCCCTGGCACAATTTAAATCCATTCCCCCTCATCCTGTCACTCTCCACTAAGGAGAAGAGACCAACTCCCGCCGCTCTACAACCTCCCTTCAGGCAGTTGTAGAGAGCGATGAGGTCTCCCCTCAGTCTCCTCTTCTCCAGGCTAAACAGCCCCAGATCCCTCAGCCTTTCCTCATACGACCTGTGGTCTAAGCCCTTTCCCAGCTTGGCAGCCGCCTCCGTACCCTCTCCAGCACCTCAATGTCTTCTCTGCATCATACCAACACGTCCATCAGATCCCACAAGGTCCTCGTGCTCTCTGCCCTCCGCCTTGCTCGCTGTCGCCAACACACGCAGACACCGGCTCCGGCTCTGAACATCGACACCGAAGCCTTCGGGCTGGGTTTTCACGAGGTGTCGGTGCCAGACTCGCTGCTTCCACCGAAACCGCGGCATTTCGGTGAAACAAAATGAGATCAGCTGCGAGCACGTCGCCCCTGCCTGATGTTCTCAAACCAAGAACCTGGAGCTGCTGCTGACAGAGGCAGCCCTAGAGCCGCAAACACCAGGATCCCGCTGGCCGCTAATTGGCCCTGGCGAGCTCATTCTAGGAAGTTGTTTAAAAACCGTCTCTGCCGAGACCTGCAGCCATGGATTCGCACTGGCTCTGACACGCAGGAGGTCTGTTTGCAAGCTACTGTCAAATTATGGTGTTTTTTTTGCTGAAAGCCCCAGTATATAAGGTATTTGCAGTCTCTGCAATCTGCTGGATTGACAACCAGTGAATTTCCTCTTCATTGTTCTAAAGCAAAATCCCATTTACGGCAAAACTGGTCATTTCACAGAATCCATGTGCTTTTAAAAAGAGAAAGTTTTGCTTACTACTAGAAATATATGGGAATGATAACTTCAGGGAATATTTAACAATACCTGCAAAATACAGGAAAGGATTCAAGTGTAGTATCAGTACCACATTTAAATCCCTATGAACTTTTGCGTTATGGAAAATACACTCAGCAGCTGTTCCTCTTTGTTTTCTGACATTAAATGAGTAATTATTGTGTGGTATGTGTGTGCAAGTATTTATTTATTGCCTTTATGATTCTATTTTTACCACTACAGCTATGAGCTCCTCTAAGTCTTCTAACAGTTATGTAAAAATGCCATTTGCAAACCCTAAATTGCACATTTCTTCTACATGCGGCACACCCGACCTCATGTTTTTACACATACGTGTAGGTGGACTGCATCTAAGTATTTATACTACAAGTAGTAAACCGGTTTGTAAGAATTACCACATAAGCATCAGGTGAAACACAGCACAGATTAAAGGGGCCTCATTAAAATGTATTTATCAAGTAACTTTTGCCAACTAGAATGGACTCAAGGAAGCTTCTTGCCATTTATTTAGATGGAGCCTGGTGTTCTTTTTATCGATGTCAATGGGAAACTGCGTGATGCTTCTCTCACGTTGGATTTACTGTAGTATAAATCCACTGGCTGCAGTATAGCTGCTTCTGATTTGCACTGTTGTGAGAGGAGAATTGGATCTAGACTTTATAGCTGAGGATTTGTAAGTGATTGTTGGAAAAATGAAGTATTCAACATGCACAGGGAAGGATGCCTTGCGATGATAAGTAGTCATTCTGTATGTATAGTTCACTTGGCTTTCTGCTTCAAATACTCAGCCAATGAAAACTTACAGCAGAGTGCATATAAATCAGGCTTATGAGATATTAAATCAGGTTTAGGGTTAATTTTCAACTTACACTAACTAACATGGCTGAAAAATGTTGGTTATATTTACTTGTGCAATTCAAGTGGCTACTCACCCTGTGTTAGCATTTGTGCATACAAGATAGAAATTTAAGCAAATGCATTTGCCTGAAAGCTATGGAGGTCACCTGGCAATTTGCTCCACATACCTACAGTGTTATTTGAAATAAAATACTTAACTGTGTCCAAATATTTTGTTCTTTTAAATTCAAAATTCCTTAGTGTTTGTTTTGGGGTTTTTTTTTGATAAAATTGAAAACTATCTCCTGGCAGTATAGGAGATCTAAGGATTACTGGGAATTTTGCAGACCTGCACAATGTTTAAGATTTCACAACAAGCTAATTAACATGCAGGTTATCCTGAAAAAAAATAAATCCAGGTTTTGGACTCAAAACCATGGCAAGAAGAGCTGGAATTAGGCTATTTCTGCTGGGGAAAGAAGCATCACCCTACCCCAAGTTCATCTGAAATTTTTGGCTCTGAGCAAAGCTTACGATTTTGTTTGGCTTTGACAGAAAGACCTCTTCAGATAGATTGAAATGTCATAATGTCATCTCAGTAACAAAAGGTCATTTAAGGCAAATAGCAGCAACTCTTCTAGTGCCATCCTGTTTGTGGGTAATACACACATCAGCCAAGGTCTGGGTAAAATGCTCCTTGTAGGACATCACAAAACACAGAACTTAATGCCCTGAAAGTACCTCTTTGTGAGTGTTGAGGAGGAGGATAAGCCTTCATCTGTTGCCTGGTCAATGATGTCTTGAAGTGAGTTAAGTCTGAAAGCCAGATCTTTAGATTTTGAGGAAGTACTACCCATGTGAATAAATTTATATGCAAGTTAAGATGTAATGCAGCTACTATTCATAGCTTAAGATGTGTACTCCTGCGTAACCACAGGTACGAACTGCACTGACGGTTAAGTTAGCTTCATGTTGGGAGAAATCCGTAACCAGAGGGGAGGTGCACCAGGTGGAGTAAGGTATTCACAGGAAACAACTCAGTCAGGCATCACTTAATCAAAATTTGGCACAGCAAGCTTATTCACAGTTTGATTTCCCTTTGCCTAATACTCCTCTGCCTTCTGTGCCCTGCCAAATTTAGAGCTCTTAAAAACCAGTTTTCTCCTCCTGTTTAGTTTCTTTTGGACCCCTACCATTTTATAGTCCTAATGTATAACCTACAAACATATATGTGTGTGTGTGTCTGTACATTAATATGGAAGTCTTGGTTTTTTACATATATTACATATATGAAAGACTTTGCTAATTTAATCAAATTGCTTCCTTTATCTGAAAACTATGTAACATAGATTTATTTTTAATTGGTAGGGAAACTAAATACAAAGCAGATCATGGTTTAAGAGGGGCTGTATCTGTGT
Source organism: Apaloderma vittatum (assembly GCF_000703405.1). Classification (NCBI taxonomy): domain Eukaryota; kingdom Metazoa; phylum Chordata; class Aves; order Trogoniformes; family Trogonidae; genus Apaloderma; species Apaloderma vittatum. The sequence continues at coordinate 15,398 of NW_009698784.1, read as the reverse complement.
AACAAAATTGGTTTACTGTTAAGTAAACTGGTACAAACTGTATTATAGACAGAAACCTCGGACATGGAGTTCTGCTAGTGTCAGTGGGAGCTGGGGAAGTTTCAAGGCAGGTCTTTTTCACTGAAATGATAACAGCAGAGGCACATATCATTTATTTTATTTATCAAGGGAGATTTTAAAAGGCCTGATCACTCAGAAAATGCAGGCCCTTGTCCTCAGCTGTACTGAATAAAATAAGCCTTCACTGAGCTGGAGCATCATGGTATAGATATCTGAAGATTCCCCCCAAATGACCGCAAACCTTTCAAAAGCTGGCAGCTAACAACACACTGCTCTCTAAGGCAGAACATTTGTGTTTGGATTCCCACATGGTCTTTTCCTACCCGTTCCCTTATTCAGGGTATATTTTGAACTGCGAGGGACTTAAATGGCAGCAATATTCACAAGACAGCTCTCTCTACATCAATAGAGATAGTGCTACTGGGCTATCTTTTCAAACCCTGGGAGACATCGCAACAGCATCTCTGTCTTGCCTTGTTCCAGGCAGCTGAAAGGAGGAACGCAGCTAAAAAAAGTCAAAGAATCAGAATTTTACTACTGAGCAAATGGTATTAGTCATCGAGTGTGGCACAGTACGCATTGTCAGAGACCTTGAGGATATTACCTCTGCTCCTGAACACTCATATGATCTCAGTAACCAGTACATGTACCGAGGTCTTCTATCTACAAGCATACTGATAAGTCAAGGTGACATGCCTCGTGTCGGAAAGACTCCCCTCCGCCGACTGTGGAGGAAGAATTCACTAACGATCTGAGCAGCTGCAGTGAGGTTCATATGTCTAAAAACTTAAGAAACACGTGCTTAAAACAGCCACGTGGGAATGCGTGTAATAGCAGTGATGTGGGGCAGAACTGAAGGATTTTAAGGAAATGCTGCTTTTTCGCACAGTGCAGAGGTGAAGCCTCTAAGATCACTCTGTGCATCAACCTGGCGCTTTTGGGGTGTGTGTCCACTGGAGCCTCAGCCATTGAAGTCCAGCACCCAGCAGGGAAAAGAGGTGGAAGGTGGCTCCTCTTCTATTTCTGGAGGAATTCTTCCCTTCCTGCCCATCTCTAACTCTGTAGAACACCCTGTTAACGTGTGCTGGACCAACAGTGACAGATAAGATCACCAGTCATAACAATTATTTGGATCACTTTCTTCCCCAATTGTAAAATGATACTGCAGAGCAAAAGACATTTGGTAGATGACTTAAAATTGGAATGAAGCTAATGCCTTTTATGCTACAGAACTTGTATAGAATGGTCAGGTACATCTGACAGCTTGTAAAGATACCATATTGTGCTTATATACTCCCTAGGCAACAAATCATAATAATCTGGAAGATACTCTGGAAGTGGCTAAGCAACAGAAAAGAACTGAGCACATTTACTATATGCCTAACTGCATTGCAGCAATTGAATTTCCCTAAATCAAGAGGAAAAATTAAATTAATGGAGCAATAGTTTGACAAGTTTGGCTTCAGTTAGTAGGCATAAGCAAAATCATTACTTAAGCATATTGTTAATTATGTTTAAATCAAGAATAAATTGAGTGATAGCTGTTAATTAGGCTTGTATGCATGAGAACATAAGCTGTAGCATTGCAGCAGGCTATAAGGACGTGTGTTTGCACAACACTTAGACGTGCAAGATGTGGGTGAGGGAAGAGGGAGTGCTTGTGGGGGTGCACGCCTGGAGGCTGGGAAGCCCTTCCTGCTTTGCTCCAGGTCCAAGTTGTTTTGTCGTTTCATATAGATGAATGAACAGAGGTTCTAATTCTGCCATCAGTTCACCTCGGGCCACTGATCCCACCCATCTTTCAGTGAGGCGTGCCAGTGAGGACACACGCAAGGTGGTTCACAATCTTTATGAAGTGCAGACTTCATGCAGACTGTGATAGCCAGGGTCAAGGATCTTGGTTCCACGGGAGCTGATGGCCCAGTAACTGGGAGGAGGGATGGGTCATGGAGGGTAGAATCTGCTAAATATGGTGGAACCTTAAATATGTTGCATCCTGCTGACCATAGTAAAAGGCCTTATAGGTGGCATAAAATCTCCTGAATAGTAAAAGGCCACGTAGGACAGCATAAAATTTCTTGAAAAAGGAAAAATACTTGGGTCTGAAGAAATACGAGTCAACTCACATGAAGTAGCTTTGTATCTTTGGTGGGTTTTCTAACCTTTAAGTCACCCTCAAATGCACACGTGTCCACACAAATGCATGTTCATAAACAGTCTAGGAAAGGAAGGAACTTGCTTTAACCGAATGATTCTGTGAACCAAGCTGAATGATAGTGCTATTTAGGTTTACAGACTTAATTCAGCAGTTTAGCTAAAAGGACAGAACCATACGTGTGAGCCTGCCGTGCTGTGACATCAGCGTCATCAGAGAGATATCGGTTGACCTAAATCTGTGTGTCAGCACGACTGTACTCACAGCAACGAGGACAGCTCTGGAGCTAACGTCGTCTGTGAAAAAGTCGTAAGAATTTTGCATTTGAGTTGTTAAAATTTCAGTCGATGTAATTTAAATATAACTAAGGAAGTTTTATAACTTCCTTAGGGGCGGGGAGGGGAGAGTAAATCAGCAAGTTATGCATTCTTGTGCCTTCCTGTGTCCTTTTACCAAATCCTACCAAGTGGAATTTCACTCAAGGAAACCTTTTGTGTGCGTCTGGACAGGCAAAATGGGTAAATGGGCAACCCAGAAAGAGTTTGGTTTTCTAAAAGAAAGCTCAGAAACTTCATTTTCCACTAGTCAGTGCAATGTGAAAATTCTTAATGTTTCTAAAAACTAGGTCATCAGTCTAGGGTACAAGTGATCTTAATCCATTACTACTGTAATAGCAGTAGTAATCACACAAACTAGTGCCAAAGAGCAGTTATTGTTGGAAAATAAAATGTTGAAAGCCATTACTCATTAAAATTCTCACAGTTTGCAGTGCACGAATGCACTTTTTTACATCCTTCTGATAAGAAGTACTTCTAATGTCTGCACTTTCTTACTATTTTTGTTGCTTCCCATTACATTATAAGGGTAGAAGAAAATTAAAGGTTATCATTAAATTGCACAAGTTACAATTTGAAGAAAATGCCAGCCGGTATTAAAGTAGTTTAAAAACTGGGTAGACATTGATAGCTAGATTATATGAAAACAGTGTATCTGGAGAAAAGCTTCCTCCTCTTCAGTGTCATTAGGCACACGCTCTGTGTTACTCAGGACTTCTCTTCTCCCAGTCTCATTTCTGTCCTTTCTCTGTCCCGTGCTCACTGGTGCCGGTGTGCATTTCCCTGCCTGCTGGGCTCCCAGCTGCTCCTCCGTACGCTCAGACCCGGGCACCCTTCTCGTCACAAACCTGACAGGCAGGGTCAGTGTGAGCAGGTGCTTTGTTATTTATTGCAACCAGTGGCAGCCTCCAACACTTCAGTAAGTGAGGAAAAATGAAGGGATTTGTGATACGCTGCTCAGGCTCTTTCAGGTGACACAGTTGGTATCATCTCCTTCTCTGTTCAGCTGACAGCACAGCAGGTTCAGGTTCATGTTCATGTTGTTTCCAGCACGTGGGCATTACCTGTGCTCTCATCGGTTTGGAGAGAGGGTGTATTTTCAACAGTGTTTTGAAGCCAGGAACTCAAACTCAGAACACCACAAGCTACTTGGGGGATCAAAAAGAGTGATGGTTCCCATATTTGTTAACTGGGAACAGAGCTAATTTGAAAAGGCGATAAAAAACCAAACACATCCGAAATAGCTGTTATTATCTGTTAAGGTATGACTGCTAAAGATAATACACCCCTGAAAATTCACAGGGCTCACCCACACATTAACTTATGGGAAAATAAGGCACATTTAAGGAGCTATCACTGATTCTATTCGTTTTTTAGCCAACCTAAAGTATTCAAAACTCTCAGAAAACACAATGATGAGAGTGGCTTAAGAAATATATGGAGTGATTATTTTTCTAACATTTGGCTTTTACTGGTTTTGTTTCATATTTTCATTTTTTTCTCACATATCCACTGGAAATAAGCACATCTTTTAAAATAGCAAGGCTTCATTTTATATACATCCGCTTCTTACACCAAACTGCAGCACTTGTAGCAATTACATGGAACAGGGAAGCCCTGTTATCAGCACTCACTGAAAATCAGGCTTGTACACCAAGGCAGCGGTAAAAAAACTCACCCAAATTCCAATTTGTACTCCAGATATTACTAGGAAAGTTTCTCCATAAAATAAGACATAACTTCAAAATAACTATCTGATAAAGGATGCGAATAATAAACTCTAGTATTCCAAACACAACTTCAACAATTATAATCAGTTAAGTGAGGCAAAAACATTTAAACCCAAGCATAGCTCTTTTTTTTTTCCCCAAAAAATAACCAAGCTCAGCACAACTAAATTAACTATATGAGAAAAGAAGCTAATATAACGATTGAGGGAAAAAGTAGTAATAAACTCTTAACATATATTTAAAGTCAAATGTGAGCGAACAGAATTTTGGTGTGAAAGTATTCAGCATCTGTCTCTTAAAAATTCCATGAATGTCTCTTTAAAAGGTTAGAAGGAAAGTAGAATCTTGATTAAATAGTGTTAATTAGCGATAATGGGTAGCTCTCTTCAGGAGGAAAACAACCTACAGTTAAACAGTGAAGTTCAATTAGTAATTACTATCCAACGTTTGTAAATACCATGCTGTCTAGGAAATGCAGATTCATGGATTCTGATCCCTGCTACCCTAAGGTAAATACACAGTAACTGCAGCAAAATTATGTGGACTCAGCCAGCCATAACTGAAAGTAGAAGTTGGCTGGAATCTATTACGGGTAATTCCCACTGAGTTGATTATGCTATTTCGAGCTCAATCACTGATGAGCTAAAAGAAGAGCCCCTGTAAAAACGTCAGTGCAAACAAAGGAAAGATGAGGATCATTTCCCCAATGCTGATGGAGTTCCTGATATTCCAGATGCTACTCTGCTAGGCAGGCTAAAGACTTTCCTCTGCTACCTACAAAGGGATTTCTGAAGGACAAATATTTTGCTACAGACTTCACGAAATTGCACAAGATTGCGGGTATTTTGAAGGCACTTCCAGGGTGGTCTCTCACCCTGGAAAGTCACAGTTTTCCACTTACTTGTTTCAAACTGCACAAGACTGAAGCACTGCAATAGCGTTTGGAGGACTGTTTCCAATCGGGGTGCTACCTGCAGAGCCCCTCGTTGTGCTGCTGCTCGTGGCCTCCTGGAAGAGCTCACCTTGACCTCAAAAGGAAAGTGCTTGAAATAACAGGAGGTTGAAACTAAGAGCACACCGATCCTGCAAACCACAGCACCGTGCTCAGACGTCACTGAACATGGCTAGGGAAAATTGTCCAGCCACAGTAGCAAGGATCTTCATGTGAGGGTTATTTTTTAATTTTGTTTCAGTTTATATTTCATCCACAGGATAAAGTTAAAATCCAAGGCAAGGCACCAACCTAAGCAACCCAGATAAAATGTCAACAGTAGAATTATGATGGCTAAAAATGAGAAATCAAAAAACCCCTCAAAAATCATTCTATTCTTTTTCCCTGCATGCCTCTGAAATTCCTCTCTGGCTATAGAGCACCCTTTCCTACCTTCAAGACGTTGGGTGAGAAGATGCATTGACTCAAGTATCAGAAGTTTTGGGTAGCTTGAAGGAGGATCTTACTGTGAGAAGTGTGTTTTCAGGTGTCTTTGAAATCCCCCGCATAGCCCCCCATCCCCATCCATACTGTTGCCCATACACACAGAGCGATATAAGATTTTTTTATTTCTGTTCTCATGTTGGGTGGTTCTGCAGATGTGAACTAAATCTTTGTAAGTAGATGAGATTTACTTTGAAAGCGCATTCCGGAGCTGAACCGAAACCCTGAAGTAGACGTACATTGTAAAAACCTGTTTACAGGAGTGGGCTGACTGTGAAAACACACACATATTTTTTCTGAAAGTATTGACCTGCTGCTCATAGCTATTAGAAGGTCCAGCCAATGCTAGCGTGGCAGCTACAGGTGATTATACAGTTACCAAAGGGTTATTAAATCTCCTCAAAATCAATGCCTCATCCCCTGGAAATGGATTTAAAACACTGGGGAGGTACAGAAACACCCAAGGGAATTATACAGAAGCCATCCTATATTTTTTAAAAATCTAATTAACTGTAAAGTAATTTCACTCCACTGAGACCATAATAGCAGAGACGTAAGAGAAGGAGCAGTAATTTGCTTTCCTGCTTATTGATTTCTGGAATGTAACTGGAAGAGGCAGGTATTTTTAGTCCATCTTCAGAAAATAGTGTCTAAGTAAAGCTTTTTCAGTGCTCAGGGAGAAAATCCAAACAATATTAAAATGCCTTGTTTTGCTGCGTGCTCCATACACACTTTGAAGTTTCATCAGTAAGTAGGAACGGATAATTAACAGCTGTAAAAGTGGGCTGGCCCGTGCTTTGGAGTTTCCCTCCTGATCCATCAGGAATATTGACTTTACATTCCCCCCACCTTCCCAAGGCTTTGCTGGTTGGAGGGAGCTCCGCAGCCCTGCCAGGTCGCCGACAGGAGCGCGCCTTGGGGCTCGTCGCGCCGTCTTGCCCTTCCAGTTCAACTGTCAGTGTTTCGCGAGGAACACCGAAAACATCTGCCAGCGTTAGTACCGCTGGGAAGGCCCTTCCACCTCGAGCAGCCGGCTGTCTGTTTGACAAGGATGTTACAGCACCCACACGGCAGCTGCTCGAGAGAGGAAATTCCAGGAGCACTGAGGCACATCTCGCACCGGCCACCACCGCTGCTGCTGAGGGCTGACACATCCATTCTTGCAGAGAACGGCTGCCAAGGGGTAGCAGGCTGTGCTGAATTTTACATGAACCTGTCAATATAGTACATAACGTTGCGATTTTGGCGCTCCTCAGAGACTTAAAGCAGCGAGACATGGCCTCATAATCTACGGAAACAATAATATTTTGTCTAATATTAGCTAAGAGAGGCAGGGAACTGCTGGAGAGAGCCCAGCACAGCCACAGGAATGATGGAGGGATGGAACATCTGCCTGGTGAGGAAAGGCTGAAGGAGCTGGGGCTCTTTATCTTGGAGAAGAGGAGGCTGGGGGTTGACCTCATAAATGTTTATAAATACATCAAGGGTGAGTGTCAGGGGGATGGAGCCAGGCTCTTCTCAGGGATGTCCAATGACAGGACAAGGGGCAATGGGTACAAGCTGGAACATAGGAGGTTCTACAAAAATATCAGAATATATTCCCTGTGAGGGTGTCAGAGCCCTGGCACAGGGTTGTGGAGTCTCCTTTTCTGGAGATATTCAAAACCCTCCTGGACGTGTTCCTGTGTGACCTGCTGTAGGTGATCCTGCTCTGGCAGGGGGCTGGACGAGATGATCTCTAGAGGTCCCTTCCAACCCCTGACATTCTGTGATTCTGTGAAATTGTGCTCTTTTTTATGCCCTGTTGGTTTTGTTTTCCGAATGTTTCACATGCGTATGGTAGGAAAGTCGTCGCTGTACCTGATTCTCCTCTCAGGAAGAGAGCAGCAACATTGATTTAACCAGTGGCGTTCTGGCTTTCGACACGTCCGAGGCCGTGTGTAAAAGCAGAAAGTTCAAAGAATGGAAGCCTCATCGCAAAATAAATACAAAATCCCTATTGATTTCATTCTGGGATTTTAGAGGTAGAAGGAAGATGAGTTGATAAGGCGTAACATCAAAAAGGGCTTATTTTTGGCGCATCTTTTTCAAAACTTGAACCAGAAACCGGCTGTAGTTTGTGACGATTATGAAAGAATGGAACCAGGTGCTGAACTGCTTATAAGTTAGAGATGGCGTGACTGGACTGGCAGGTCAGTTTTCAGAGAAAGCTTCTGAAGTGAGCAATGTGGCGTTTCTGAAACACCCTGTAGTGATGCTTCTAGGCAGATACTTCATTGAAAATGCATTTTGCAGAAACTAGGAAAGTTGCTTCTGAACTTAACCTGAATCAGATCACAAACACAATTAGACGAGAAGATTTCACCAACTTTTAGCCTTTCTTTTTGGTTTGTCCACATCTAGTAACGTACCAGATGCGCATTTTCTCTTTAAACAAAATCAGCTTTCCAACTCGGTGGCACAGTACCCTTGGTGCTCTAGCCATAATTCCAGAAGCAAAACTCTGGTTTGGTATTTCAAAAGCCGCCTTCTCTCCATAACATTAATCTGCCACAGTCCGACTGCTGCAGTTACACTCGCTCCCACAATTTATCACAGACACACACACACACAGAGCTTCTCTCTCACGTGCACACTACCACTGGCTTATTTCTGGCAAGTCATAGGGTTTCCTTCACACTAAAATCTGTGTTTTAATTTTAGTTCACTCTCTTTCAAAACCGGAAGCCTACAGTCTCCCTAACCCCATTTTTTTTTTTTTTTCATCTGCACCTAAACTGCAGGGTAGGATATTCAGTGCTACAAAAAAGTGAAGCACTTAAGGAAAAAATCATTGCAAAAGTCTTGTTTCTCAGAAGTAAAAGCTAATATGCAGTTTGGGGAGAAACATTACAGTTGCAATCCTGTGCACATAATGCAACTATTTATCATTGTTAGGCACTTTTGACTGGATGAATCGAGATTTACTTCATAGTTTCAAGACATTTACAAGAAGATAAAGGAGAAAGCATTCGGTAAAAGATGATCCCATACGTTATAAATAATGACTTCTGTGGTGTCACCGTAAAATATCTTACAATAATGAACCAAGGTGAATAATTCACACAATCTTCTATTGGCTTGAAAAATTAGATTATTTTTTAGGAGCTAAGTGAACAATAAATTTCAGTTCCAGACGAGCAGCACTGCAGATAGTCTCCAACCCTTATTTAAATATCCACGAGTAAGGGAAATAATGGCCAACCAAAGTGAACATTGCTGTACTCTGCTTTTATGCGGTATGTCAAAGCAATATGACTATATAAGTCACTGGTAGGGTATGCTCCACAAGTTTAATAATATTTAAAGGCTTTTAAAATAATTTTCAAATACCTCTAAAGTGGTCTGTCAGTTCTGTTAGAATTATAATTACTATTCCAAAGACAACTGAAGTATTAGAGCACTGCAGTCACATGTTCTGAACTTGTGCTTTATTTTTCCACGGAGGGTTATTTTCCTCAGAGAGGATCCTGCCCTAAGTTGTTCAATAAATTTGAAGATTTGTTACTGTATTCAGTAGCAAATACATTCTTGTAAAATACTTTGTAGGAGCAACTAAACAAAGGTAAAGGCTGAAACTCTCCCTTTCTATTGTCAGCAAGAATGACAGGGTATGTGGAAAGCTCAGAGGTTAATACACTAATAAAAGTAAAGTCAGCCCCAGTGATATGGTCTGTGTAACTCTCTCCAGACATAAATATCCTTTTTGTTGGAATAATGAGTATTCGTACCAGTGTGTGAATTGTTACACACAGACGCAAAACAGCACGTGAACAGCAGACTAGGCAGGAGTCTAGGGATGGCACGAGGAGCCAGGTCGGGGGCTGCCGGCGGCTGCCGCAGGGGGAAAAGAGGCTCCTTCACCCTATTTCTGAGTCGCGCCGAAAACAGGATTTTACTCGCAATATTTGGCTGGTTTCCGTGTAGCTGCAAAATATACCTACCTGCCTCTTCGTGTTTGAGTTTTGCTTATCTTTGCCTCGCAGATGGGCTGGAGGAGGGAGAGAAACAATCGGGATTTCACTTGCACAACCCAACGCTCAGCTCGGTGCGTGCACACACACGGCAGCAGCCGAGCTGAGTGCCGGCCGGGAGGTTTCACACCACACACAGCAGCCTCCAGCAACCACGCAGCAGCTTAATGACCAGCGTGTAAGCAGCACACCATGAGCTCTCAAATTGTAATGCTGCATCAAGAACTCTGACAGAAAGTAGTATTTGGGTTGGGTTAATAAGAATATGAAGCAGCTGACCACTGACTTCTCTGAGGATTGGAGGCAAACCCTTCCTATGGCTCAGCGTACAACTCAATCAAATTTTTCCACTTCTGAAGCCCTTGTTACTAACATCTTATTTTGAGTTATAAAACTGTATCCGAGCTCAGGTTTTCTGCTAAAAAAAGTAGCCTTATTTCCTTGGCACAAAGCAAGAAAAGTTTGCAGATTTCCTTTGAAAATTAAAAGTAGAAGTGGTTTGCTCAAGATAAAATCTCTAGATCTTGGCTTGACTCCAGAAACAATTGCAGGAGAAACAGCCTCCCCACCCCAAATCTAACAACACTTGACAGTAGGGAAACAATTCAGTACAAACAGAAGCTTTGCAACTGCCAGGAATGAAATCCTGGCTTCACTGAAGAAAAAAGAGACTTCTGCCATCGATTTCAGTGAAGCCAAATTTTCTTTCCAGGTCATTTGAGTCCATGTCTCACAGCTGGTTGCCCAGGTCTAGAAGCACCACAGAATAGTTTTTGGCAGTCGGATGCTACTAGAATACCCAGCGTCTGCCTGCTGCTTTGGCCCGTGAATTCCATCAAGCCAAAGCTGGTATCACACAGCACCAGGCTGCAGTCTGCCAACGCGGAGAAATTTCCTCTTCAGAAGAGGGCTCTTTCAACTTTATGGGCATCACTGATCTGCAGTCCTGGCTGTTTGTGTCTGGAGTCCCAGCACAGTGACAGCTCATTCTGTTGATGAACATCGGGGTGATGCACAGCTGCTCTAAGGAACCACCAGTTTCTCTTATGTATACAACAGTAAAGGCAAACACAACTGCTCACAACTCTTCTTATTTACTGACCTTATGCATAAAAGAAAGAATGTCCTCTGTGAACATGGTAGGAGATTGCAGCAGGCTTTGTGTTGAATATTTCTATAATCAGTAAGTGATTTTTCATTATTTTTTTCAGGAAGAGAAGTGGTTAGTGTTAACCCAACAGAGTGAGTAACTCTTCTGTTGCTTTTAGCTCTGTATAGTATGGAGAACTATTTACAGATCTTAAAGGTGCATTTTTCACAAGAGTCTGAGAAAGTTTAACATCGTCAAACTTCAGCAGGGATTTTTAAAAAAATCTAGCTAAATCATTAAGTTTTGTGACCCAGAAATAGAGGCATCTCTTTTATCCTAAAAATATGTAGTTTTATATTATTCTAGAAGAATCAAGCTATGAAGCACCAGGACAGACCTGATAACTTCAGTGGATGTTCTACGAAGTATAAAGTGCAATTCCAACATCATGGTTTCCCCAGAAGTATTTTCTCCTTTTTAAGTTAACCTCTAATTCACAAACCTTTTTGCATAGTCATATACTACCCATCTTTGGATACGCACCCAGACCTGTGTGCAGTGACTAACACTAGACTTTTCCAGTCACTTACAGGTGTTCACTAGTTTTCTTCCCCTTGTCATCTTTGCTTGGCATTAAAAAAAACCCACTGTCCTACTGTTCTGCAACAAAAAATACGTTCAGGATATTCATGCATACACAGATACTACTTGCCAGAACATTCACCTTGTGATTTCCCTATATAGAATAGTGTGAGGAATAAAAATAGTTTCACTAGATTGTAAAAGAGACTTAAGGAAATGTGTGTGGGTGATGAAGTTACTAATGGAAGAGCCTGGAATGCCTCTGTGTTTAGAATTTGTATGGATTGTGTTTAGAATTTGTATGGATTTTTTGTTACTACCTCTCAGGTTCAGCAGCTGTTTCAAATTGTAAAGCATTCTCTTTTAATGTAGTTAGGAGAGGTTTTGTATTTTTTTGGTAAACTCTCAGAAAACAGGTTTTTGGAAAGATCTATTGAGTTTTGATGTTAGAAAGTTTCTAAAAAGTATTTTTTCCTTTCTGTTCCATTTTGTTTGACAGGTTATTGTAATTGCCAAATCACATATTTTCTGCTCCATAGTTTGCAACAGAAATAGTCATTTACCGTAGAAAGAATGTAATGTTTAATGTAGCTGGACTCAGTGCTGCTCTGGTCCTTTCCCTTCTCATGCCCAATTCTGCCTACAGTTTCTCTTTAGGCTTGTTTAGACCTGAATTAATAAGCATAAAGAAAAAAGAAAAGCATCTTGTCCAAATCTGAAGTTATTACTCACAGCCCAAAAACGTGAGGGTGCTGCTGGAGAGTCCGTGGAATCCATTAGGATTTCTGCAGCTGGTACTGATTTTAGATGAGTTTAGACACTCGGGTGATAGGTGGCTGCAGAGCTACAAATAGAGTCCTGCGCCCTGAGAATTGTGTCTGCTCATTTAACCATCAGTGACTCGAGATTTGGACATTGAAGGGAGCAAGCTGCTCAGCTGCCATTGAATTTCAATTAGAGAATGGGCCCCAGCTCCACTAGGGACTTTTGACCCTAACTCTGCCTAAATTGTTAGGACCAAAGCCAATGAGCGGTCAACTGTGTATCAGCTGCTCTGGAAGCTCTAAGCACCCCTCTGAATCCTCAAGTACATTTTAATGTTCTCCTTCTCATGGACCTGTAGAGAAGTGGAATCAGCTGCCTTTATTTACTGAGCTCCCTGAAGGAATTTGTGAATGAACTGCATTAAGAAGCTGCTGATGCCTTGTGGGAAAACTCTGAAACACATTTTGTTTGGAATCAATTCTTTATGTGCCCTGTAGCATATTTTCTCTGTCTCTTTTCTTTTGCACTGCAATCCTTATGAGAAAAGTTGTTGCCTTTTTTGGGGGCAACATTACTGTCTCATCTCGGACTGAATTTCCATGTTTAAGTACATGCTGTTTGAAGCAGCAATTAATGCAAACTGTATTCCCCAGAAAGAAGAGGTTGGTTTTTTTTCTCAGGGAAGATGAATAGAAAATAGGAGAGAGGCTTGCATTTGCTCAAAAATTCTGATGAGGGTGCAAGAGAGACATAAGAGAATGAGGAGAAATCTATTCCCTTTCTTGTAGATCCTAGTCGGGAATTTTCTAAACAGGTCATTGGTACTTCTCAGGATGACCTGAAAGGGTTTGAAAGTAAGGCTGTATATTGCAGTGTTGACAATACTGCAGAATTATGACAATAAAAGTGGCATTATTTAATTTATTTTAGTTTTTTTTTACAACATAGATAGCACAGCACAGTAAGTGCATTCAACATTTTGGGATTCTACCATCTTCCATTTCACTGCTGTCATCTCAGTTTGTCAGTAAAACAATATTTTAAAAAGAATGAGCCAAGAATATTGAACAGGATCCAGAACCCTAACTGAGTTTTTCCTCTTTCATTTGACTACAAATGCTGTGGATACAGCCAGACAAGCTTTGTCTTTGATTACACACAGGCAAGTGTATTTTCCTTAGATCGCATTTTGAATTACTGCCAGAAAGCACTGGTCCTCCTCAGTGGAAGGTGGCAGAGGAATCAGCCACAGCCTGGCCAGCTCTCCAGTGGGGGCTCTTTGGGAAAACTTAACTAAACTCATGTTGCAATTAAAATTGTAACAGAATCAGTAAGATCTCTGGACTAACCCCTTACACTTAAAATTGCATTTCAGGTGAAACACTTCATAAGGAGTACAGAGTGACACAGAGAACTAGGATTTCTTAATTTATTTATTTTTTTAGTTTTTCATGCTAACGACGACCACGGAATAAAATAATAGCAACTGTGTTAAAAAGTTAGACACGTGCATGTATTTCTCAGACTGAAAACCCTCGCTTCCCTTTGTGTGGAATACATGAAAGAATAATGATAATTTTTAAATGATGGAAATTATACTTTAGGATTAAATTCCAGTCTTAAATACAGCTAGATAGTGCCAGTGATTTGGGATTGTGTGTAATTAAAAGGAAAAGGATCATCTTCACCTTCACTGATAGTTATTAGAGCAAATCCCAGGTGGTAGCAATTTGGCTCTTTGTAACTTAGAAGTCTAATAAAAAACTGCTTTATCCTGTATTTACTACAGAGTTTCATAAAACTGAACTGAAATCTCTAGTAGCTTTATGTTTGTTCAAAAATAGCAGATGATATTTAAAGGTGTGTTACTAGGACTAAGCTGCTCCTGCTGCCTAATCCTGTACAACAGCTTCTGTTGGAGCTACTATTGAATAAGATCATTTTCTAAAATAAATGAAGAAAACATGCACAAAAAACATTAAAGCATGCGAAGCTAAACGGTTCAGTTTGTTGGACTGCATAGGTGATTACCTGCATAGGTGATTGCTCAAGCAGTTTAAGATTTATGCCTTCATTTTGAAGTTGCTCAGTACCATCACGTTACTCTGTGTTTACTAACGAATGCCTAAAGTCGCTGGGAGACCTATTTGCACAGCTACTGCGGTGATTTCTACCCCATCCTGGTCTTATAAGAACTTCAGTGTTGGAAGCACATGCTGTTCACATAGGCTGAAGTATAGCAGTGCCAAATTAAGAAAATTCTTATTTTGCAAAAGCTACATATTATCCCTTTTTAGCCAGTGATTTCAGTTTTCACTGAGCACTTACGCTGAAAATATTTACTGTTTTCAAGCCATTACATTGTGAAAGTCTAAATGACAATTTTTAGTCATTAATTTGCAATTAATTCAAGCTTTTAATTTCAGTTTTTCAGAAGGTTAATAGGCTCCAGTGACCATAAATGTTAATTTTATTTATACATATATGTCAGAGCCTTTTCAGAACATAGTAAGTGCAAGGACCTCCTCACCTATAATCAACACTCATGAATATAAACAAGCAATCCACTGGTAATGAGAATGGGTCAATAACTTAATCTGTTAAAAATATTTTTTCATTAGTAGAAAAACACATTGTAGAAACAAAAGTACGGATGCAAAATTAGTGTAACAATAAGAAAAGACTGCAAAAAGGGCAGAGAAAATTCCATGCGGGTGAGAGAGGGAAGAGTGGAAGCAGGGTGAACTGTGTGGCAGTTCCAGCCCCCCAAGCAGCCTCCCCTAATCCTTACTTGCTGTAAATAACTGCTCGATGCATTTTGTGCACTTGTGCCTCCTTTCCACTTTTCCAATGTTTGGATTTTTTTTTGTGCCTCCTTCAGCGCGCACAGTACTTTTTGTAGTAAATCCAAAATCCATCCATTTTTGAGAACCTTGGGAGCAATTCCTTGTTTTACTCTTGATTTATGCGCCAAGCATAACTGAGAACTCTCCAGCCAGGACTAAATCTTCCAGTGCCTGTGCTGGGGCTGGCATGCTCACACTCTGTCCTGCGCTCACCCACACCGGTGAGCTGAGGCTGAGAAGGTCCATCCATCTCCTACGTGACTGCCATCTACACAGCAAAAGTGCTGCCTAGTTCCCTCATCCATGGAACAAACTTTATTGCTCCAGACAAGCCCAAATCTGGCTGAAATCCAAACATTATATTATATTATATTATATTATATTATA